>NC_081413.1:309232851-309387851 GCF_030272615.1 Cryptomeria japonica
ATAATACCAAGGGATATTAGACCTGTTGATTCATTTTTTATTGATTTTTATTTGAGTGCTTTTGATAGCAACACTCACTATGAGATCCTATCTCACAAACCTACCACCTTGCAGCAAGCATTTAAGACAGCCACTACCATTGAAAATAACATAAAAGCTGCTGGGAAAATTTGCAAGAGAGATGATCCAAAATTATATAATCCCATAGCAACAAAAAAGGATGAGTTTAGCCAAATCATGGACATGCTGAAAGATATGAAGGGTTAGCAAAATCACAATGAGAAGCCACCCCCATATAGAGGCAATAAGCCAATGAACTACAATAGACCAAGATTGCACGACATGCCATATAATACAAACCGAAAAGATGGTAAGTTGGTGAGTGTGAATCCAAGAAAAGAAACTCCTGATCCATTAAGGAAGGTAAACGATTTGGTGGAGGAATATACATGGTGTGAAGTCTATAATTTACCCCATGTTGCATAACAATGTATGATTGCTCAAGGTTTTGTAGAAGAGAAGGATCATGAGAATGAGTATGAGCCCACATTGAATGTACTTTCATTAGATCCATTTTGGGGTAGGGATGAGGATTCATCTGAGGATGAGAAATCATCAGATGTATAATGGAGAAGAGAGAGCCAGCAACACATTCTATAGAAAGTTTTTACTGATGGTGATGTGGATACCCCAGGCTTGAGGAGATTGTTCCATGATGGAGAGTTGGTGAATTCCTTGAGAAACTTAACAGATGAAGAAAAGAAAGCCTATACAGTGGCAGCAGTAGCACAGGCAAAAAGTAATTATTGGCTAAGGAACAGAATAGTGAACCCAGAGCAAGGTAAGCCATCTGGGATATTTGCAAAGGTTCCTAAAGCTAGTAGAAATGAAGACACCGTTGCTAACAAGGAAAAGAAAAGTGCAACAGAAAAGGTCAAACAAGCAGAACTTCCTAAATTAACAAAGCCAATTGAAAGGAAATAGATTAGTAAGCCTCTTTCAAATTGTGGATCATTTATGTCTCAGGCTTTATCATGGGTGAAAATATTTGTGCCCTTGCTTGAAGTAATGAAATTTCCCGATTACAAGCATGAAAAAATTAAGGTTTTGTCTAACGTTGGCGAAGTTAATAAAGAGGGTCATAAGCCAAAGGCTGAAGACCCACCTGTTGTCTATTTGGGAACTTCTATCACTAAGAATATTACCCAAGTTCATCTTTTTTATCTGACTTTGTTGATTAATGATAAAATGGTTAAGAATTGTATGATAGATTCAAGTGCAGTCGTGAACATAATGCCAGAAGATTTCATGAAGGAACTTGGGATGCATGTAGACACTCCCTATGGGAAATGTTATGATATGGATAATAGGTCAGTCCCAGTTGTTGGAATTATGAAGAATATTGAGTTTTGATTTCCAACATGCCCAAATGCGTCATATAAAATGGACATCACAGTTGTTCAAGTTCCACCAAATTATAGGATGTTACTATCAAGGCAATGGTCAAATTTGGTGGGGGGGCATGTCCAGCTAGATCTTTCATAAGCGACCATCCCAGTAAAAGGGGCGAATGTAAGTATTGATAGAGAGTCGAGATCATTCTACCTAATAGAGGAAGTTGATCCAAACGAGACAACATGTTTTCTCCAAACAGATATAGATAACTTTCAAGTAAGTATTTCTAAACCCATTCAATGCAAAATGAATAAGCTTGAAAATACTATTGAATCACATGAGGATAAGATTTGGAACATGTACTTTGATGGTGCTTGCAGTAAGGAAGGAAATGGAGCTGGTGTGGTTTTTATTTCTCCTAAGGGGAAATCATTCAGATATTCTTTTTTGTTAGCCTTTGAATGTACAAACAATGTTGTTGAGTATGAAGCAATCTTGTTAGGTCTTAGAATGGCAAGTAAATATGGTATTAAACTACTAACAGTTTATGGTGATTCAGAGTTGGTTGTATCTTAAGTAAGGGAAAGGTTTTCCACTAAAAATGTAAGGCTTCGAAATTACAAGAATGAGGTGTGGGATTCAATTGAATTTTTTGATGCATTTTCTATAACATGGATTGAAAGGTCTAAAAATATTTTGGCTTATTGTATGGCTAACCTAGCAATTAAACATAATGATATTCCTTTTGATGACATCACCCAAGTTGAAATAAAAACTAGACCTGCAATACCAGATAACATAAAAAACTGGCAAATATTTGATGATGACAGGGATCTTCTAAAGTTATTATTTTGTAAATACAAGTATGAGGGCCAACACATGGATTGGAATGCATATGTGGAAGAGGAGAGTTGTAAGGAGTCTATATTTGGAAAAATATCCTGCAACTTAAAGCAAACAAGATTCCAAAAGGGTTGGTGGAACTAGAGAGCATGTTTGACAATAAGGATATGACAAACTTTAAGCCCAACACTAGAGGTTGTGAAGAAGTGGATAAAATAAACTTGGGAAGTGAAAACAATCCTAGAGAGGTTTACATTGGGAGGAAGCTTACACCAAAAATTAGGATTGCATTGGTCAATCTGTTAAGAAAATACAAACATGTTTTTGCTTGGTCATATGATGACCTCAAAGCATACAAAGAGGATTTGTTCCAGCATGAAATCCCACTGAAATCAGACGCAAAACCGTTTAGGCAAAAGCAAAGGCCTATAAATCCCACATTGGCTCCAAAAATGAAGGAAGAGTTGATGAAGATGAGGAATATGGGGATTATAGAGCCTATAAGGCATTCCACATGGGTGTCAAACTGTTAGAAAGAAAAACGGTGATATCAGATTATGTGTAGATTTTAGAAATTTAAACAGATCATCTTTAAAGGATAATTTTGCTATGCCTAACATGGAAGCTTTGCTGCAAAAAGTAACAGGGAATGAATTACTTTCTATGATGGATGGGTTCTCCGGTTACAACCAAGTGAAAGTTAAGGAATTGGAAAAATAAAAAATAGCTTTCACTACACCATGGGGGACATATGTGTATGCCAGGATTCCATTTGGACTTACCAATATTGGAGCTAATTTTCAAAGGGCCATGGATGTATCCTTTGAAGGCCTTATTGATTACATTTTGGTTGTATACCAAGATGATTTGACAGCATACTCCGAGAAAGCAGAAAACCATTGTAATGACATAGAGAAGATTTTCATCAGAGCACTAGAATATGGTATTTCTCTAAATCCAAAAAAGTGTCACTTTGGAGTCACTGAAGGTAAATTTCTAGGTCGTATTGTATCTAAAGACGAAGTAAGGATTGACCCTGAGAGAATTACAGCTATTGACAAAATTCAGATCCCTAAAACAATCAAAGCTATTCAATCATTCTTTGGACAAATTAATTTTGTTAGAATATTTGTATCAATTTTTTCTAAAATTGTAAAACCTATTGCAAAGATGTTGAAAAAGGTTGCAGAGATAAAATGGACTAATGAAGCAATTGAGTCCTTTGTGAACATTAAAAAGGCCATCAAGGAAGCACCTGTACTTAAGTCTCTTGATTTCTCTAAACCTTTTCAAGTATTTTCTTTTGCTTCATTTCATACTATTGTTGCAATTATGTTACAAAAGAATGATGAAGGTCATGAACAACCAATGGCATTTTTTAGCAAAACACTACAAGCTTCTGAGTTAAATTATGATATAAATCAGAAAAAAAGCATATGCCCTAGTTAAAGTTGTAAAATCTTTTAGACCATACTTAGTGGGAGCTAATGTCATTGCCTATGTTCCTAATGCAGCAGTCAAAGATATTTTTAGGCAGACTGAAACTACTGGGAGAAGATACAAATGGATCAATCAAATTCAGGAGTTCAACATTGATATCTAGATTAATAAATTGGTAAGAGGTCAAGGATTGGCTAAACTAATGACATAATCAAATTTGGAAGCAACATAGATAAATCAGATAGAGTTAGAGGAGGCTCAAATAAGCATTGAGATGTGTCCTTGGTACAAGAATATTGTCTATTATTTAAAACACATGAAATGTCCAGAGGATTTAAATGATAGTCAGAAAAGAACATTTAAGCTTCAAGCATCTAGGTATGTATTGCTTAAAGGTGATTTATATTGGAAAAACAGTGATGGTATCCTCCTATTTTGTTTGGGTGTTTATCAAGCACAATCTATTTTAAAGGAATTGCATGAAGGTGTATGTGGGGGACATTTTTCAGCAAAAACTACTACCCATAAAATACTCAATGCCGGTTACTATTGGCCACAAGTCTTTAAGGATTGTCATACTTATATTAGAAAATGTGAGGCTTGCCAAAAAAATTCACGAAAGCTTAAATATGATGGAGCTCTTCCACTCAGACCCATGCAAACTAAAGAACCTTTTTAGATTTGGGGTGTTGATTTCATAGGAGAAATTGCAAACAAATCTAGTGGAGGACACAAATGGATTTTGTTAGCCACTAATTACTTTACCAAGTGGGTAGAGGCAATTCCTACAAGGCAGGCTACAAGTAAGGTGGTAACAAAGTTTCTTTTGAAAAATATATTGACAAGATTTGGGGTTCCCCCACAAGATTGCTGTAGATAATGGGATGTGTTTTAGATCCAAAGAATTTGCTGATTTTTGTGAAAGTTATGGAATCACTTTGTCATATTCATCACCTTATCATCCCCAGGGGAATGGACAAGCGGAATCTAGTAATAAAAACTTATTAAAGATCATTAAAATGATGTTAGGTGACAACAAAAGGGCATGGGATTCAAAGCTGAATTTGGCAGTATGGGCAGATAGAGTAACAATCAAGAAATCCACAGGGTTTTCTCCTTATTATCTTGTTTATGGTAAAGAAGCAAGGTTGTCTTTCAACAACCTGCTCCCAGTGTATAAATTTGTTTCAGAGGAATATTTAGAAGATATTGACTTCATGGAAGACAAGCTGGTCCAGTTGGTTGAATTGGATGAGTATAGGAGAGAGGCTCAGGAACAAAATATACAAAGGCAGAATATGGTAAAAGCATTACATGACAAGAAGGCTTCCCATAGAAATTTTGAAGAAGGAGACTGGGTGCTCAAATGGAATGCAAAAGACCAAGACAGGGGCAAGCATGGAAAATTTGAAGCACTTTGGTTAGGACCATACATCATCATGGATAAAGGAGAAGAAAAATCATATTTCTTGCAGAACACTGAGACTGAAATTCAAGAATTTTCAGTACATGCTCAGTATCTCAAGTGTTTTTTCTCTTAGGGAACAGGGAGTATTCTTATAATATAGTAGTGTAGTTTTTCCTTTGTTGTTTGTTTATGTTTATTTTTAGTCTTCTTTCCAGAGATAGCTGAGATCTTTCTATGTCCTAAAAATAACATACATCCCCAGAAAGAGCCATTATAAGCACATATTTTTGCAAAATATTCTGTGCTATTCGTTTGATGTTTTATATGTACATTTTCATCATAAGAGCATTTATTGTTGGATTACATGTGCAGGAGGTATGTTGCAATATCAGAAAAATCCTACTGTGACTTGTTTTCAAAATTGGACAAGTACTGTTGGGGCATGCTAAGGGTTGGCACTGAATAGGGACTACATGAGGAAATTTCATCATGATAGTATTGGGATCCTTATAAGGACATTCTTTGGGCCTATGTGATAGACTCTGTCACTTATTAGCACATATGAAGTTTCCATGGAAGGTTGGAAGTGTAAATAATATATGAAGAGGAGCTTAATTAGTATAATTATCAAATTTGAGCTATTAGCGTAAGTTACCCTGACAAGACTGACTAACCGAAACAATGAAAGAACATATCGGCGTGACCTATGCCAACCACCCCGAAGGAGAACCAAAAGAAACTTCAAAAGGAGGGTTTCATCAGCATAACATTCACTATCGGGGGCATGAGAAAAGTGTTGTGTCGATAGCCAATGAGGTTGTCAGTATAGCCTACACCAATGAAAGAGAATGTGATCATCGGAAAGTGTCATCTTGTGCTACCCCGATACCCGATGGGCTAGGTGGTGAAGGCGATGTTATCGGCATGACCTACTCCGATGAGGCAATACCAAAAGGAGGAAAATACTAAGTCATCAGGGTAACTTAAACCATCGGTGGAAGGTGTTTTAGGTTATGTCGATACCCAATGAGGAAGACAAGTCGGGCATGAAGAAGGAGACTTGATCGGGATGAGTTACACCGATTGAAGATGAAGTCATTAGGATATCATCGCCTTATCAAGAGGAGACATTTTTTGTTACACCGATACCCAATGAGAAAGTAGAGATAGGTGTGAACAACGAGATCTCATCGGGGAAACGTATGCCGATAGACCAGAGGAGTAAAAAGATACACCAGTGCAAAGGCAATGACATCAGGTCATTGGAGAAACATAAAATGGGTTGTTCTGATACTTGATAAGATGACCCGATGTAAATAAAAGAGATACAGAATATGAGGGAGAAATCATCGGGATAACTTAAACCATCGGAGGAGCGTATTTGGAGTTATGCGGATACCCGATGGGCAGAATGCGACAGAGGAATAGAAGGAGGGTATATCGGAGTGACCTACACCGATGAGATTTAAAGGTAAAGGTAAAAGCTTAGCTAGAAGACGGAGCCATTGGGGAAGTTATAACCATGGGAATGAGAGAAAATGAGCTACACTGATGCTTGACGGAGTGATCGGTGAGACCTATGTCGATCAAAAGGACAGGTGGCGCCAAATGATTGAATTATTGGGAGGAGTTATGACAACTAGCCATTGCAAAATCTGATCTCAACGAATCCACCCACCATTATTAAATATGGGCAATGGATAGCTCCGTGCTTACACGAGGCGAATCGCAGCACCATTTCAATTGAGTAAATGCTCCTGGTGTATTAAATCTATATATAGAAGTTGGTATAAGGAATTTACATAGCAGACTTAAGCAAACGAGGAGATTGAAGCAGAATTAAACTACAAAACATTTGAATTTCAAAAGGCATGAAGGACTCAAATATAGAGGGTTCTAGTTCCAAGGGAAAGAGGAAGGTCACTGAGGTCTCTGAGAGCACTCTGAAGAAGTATAAAGGTGGAGAAGGTGTGCAGAAATGAAAGTTAAATCAAGATATGATTGACCAAATGAGCTCATCGAGAGCCAAATCCCGGAGATCTAAGACTAATTTTCCTATTCATGACCAGCTAGAAGATGATTTCAAGGAGATTGGTGATGTCTGGACCAAGGTTAGAGGTCATGAGTTGTTCTTGTATCATTATCCACGAAGAAGCAAGACGACCCCAATCTCAAACTCGTGGACAACATGATTGGGTAAACTTGTGGTCCCTAATGTCTTTGTAAATATTCAATTGATGAAAACATTGGCTAGGGCTTATAATGCCATGAAAAGATATATTCAATTGCCAAATGGTGATGCATTCATCCACCTTTTAGTAGCCACCATTCATGAGGTTTTTGGTCTTAGTTTCAAATCTGATGCGCCTCTGTCTTTCGAGAAATTGGAAGAAGAATATATGAATATGGACACTGTATACAGTGGGTGGAATTTGGCCATACATAAGGCTAAGAAAGGAGAGTTGACAGATGAAGACAGGCCCCCGTTTGATATCAACATTTTTAGGCAATATATGTATATGGCATGCGGTCAAGTGGGAGGAGTTGAGGTTCTTGATGTGGCTGGAATAGGACCATTAGTACTTATTGTGGACACACAAATGCATGAGCTGAGACAATTTGATTATGCTCTAATGCACAGCATTTTGGGGGTGCCCACAAGAAAGTTTTTATACATGGGACTCTGCATTTTGGTGACTTCACCATTGTATCCACAAAGGTGTATGAAATTATTTACATGAGGTTAATAGAAGATTATAATCTTTATGAGCACACAAGTATAAAAAACTATGACCCGGAGGGCTATATACACCAGAGCAGAAAAGGGCATAATCTGGGTGACTATTTTCATGAGCATGTTGAAGCCTTGGACATTTTTGATAGCCTATTGCATTCAGAGAACAAGGATTTCATGTTAGATATTCAAGGCGTGAACGATATTTTTATTGGATCAAGATATGATCCAGATAATGAGGCCATGCTTTTATGGGCCTTTTATCCCCCAAATAAGAGGCCAAAGATTATAGATGTGGATAAGGCTTTCGGTCACATGATGAACTTAAAGGTTGGTGAAGTGGATCCCATGGTCACAGCAGATATGGGAATTGACATTTCAAAATTAAATAAAGCATAGATGAAGATGTTGGTAAGAGAAACGAGAAAATACAAATGATTGTATGAGGAACTTTTAAGAAGTAGGAGCCACGTTGTACCCCAGATAGCAGATGAATCAAAACTGAAAAAGAAGTGTGAATAATTGCACAAAGAAAACAAGAAGTTGAGGGAGAGAATGCAGAACATAAGGACTGACATAGCATGTGTCTTACTGTCTAAAAGATTTGAGAATCTATAGAAAATACTAGAGGAATTCTGGACTGTTGACCAAAGAAACATGGATAATACAGTATCACACCAGAGGATTTTTAATAGGTTAAACATGTTACTACGGATAAGGCACAGAGTGACAAGAAGATCAACAAGGTCAAAAAATTGATTGACACTCATGAGAGATTCACATCATAATTGAAAATTAAATATGACAAATGTTAGGGGATTGTTAATCATGGATTCCCAATTGTGGTGGATGATCTCGGGGTAATAAAGGATAAAGACTAGTGGATTTCTGACTGCAGATCCCTACTCAGTGTAGCCCTTAGCATTGCTCATGTGGATACTTTGGATATGAATGAAACAGGGGAACAAGTTGAAAATTTTGTTACAGTGGAGGTAGTAGTCAGAGACATCATCTTCAATGCCTGCACCTATAAAGATGAAGGATATCTTCAGCATATCCATAAGTGTGGTCAAAGGCTAGATGGGAAGAACTAGTTTGTGTCATTATAATGTGTTTTGTTATAGGAGTTAGGGAGTTAGTTAGGTTTTTGTTACTTTTAGCCTGTACTAATGAAAGGGTGTGTCCTTTCATTTGTGTCTTTTTAGTCACATATATATAGGGATTCATTTTGTATTTTAAAGGGGGGGGGATAAGACAGAACAAAAGAAAAAACTGTTATCTTTCAGATTGTCTATGGGGACTAGTAGTATTATGTAAAACAGGTCTATAGAAATGAAAAGTCATTTTATGCAAGCAAGTATATCATGAAGTACCTGTGAGTCTGAAGATTTTGTATACCTATTATCCAGAAATTAATATACAAGATTTGTTGTCTTTATCTTCAGATCATCTCATGTTATATGATGTTGATGAGTCAAAGTTCTTTGGATAAATCTAATAAGGTTTGTTGCAGTGTGTTATCACTTGTTTTTATGTAAGTAACAAAATTGTGTTTGTTGTTCTTATAACGTACATTGAAACAACTGCAGTGATAGTCTTGCATACTTGTGATTTTTTTCAAACTGTCTCCAAAGACTACAAATATTTGTCCATTAAGTAGCCTATAAATTGTCAGACAAGGTATTGGTCTATTATTAGTTTTATGTGAGTAAATTTGGTTTGCATAAGGTCCTCACCAAAGAAACATACTACTAATTTCAACTAGTATTGTTTTTTCATAATCACTCAAGGTTCCAACAACATTCTTTTATAAGCTTTTATTCATTATCAATTATATTCAAGTTTTCATATTAAAGCAAGTTAAAAGCACATAATAAAGCATAGTTGCTGGAAATATTTTGTCATTCTTGTAAACATCTAATGTGTTAAGTTTAAATTCACTATAAAGAAATCTCTTTGTGCTTTGGAGATTGAGGTATACCCAGCTAGGTCTATTGGAGCCTAAAGTGAAGAGGAATTTGGTATTTGACCATTCCTGTTCGTTGGCCAAGGCTGATTGAGAAATCAGTAGGAGAGTTGGCAAAGTTCTAGGATTTCCAATCTGTGGCTTTGGGAACCAACATGATGAAGGAATCTTCTTAGGATATTCTATTAAGAGCAAGGCCTACCTGTGTTACAATAAGAGGTTGAAGAAGATAGTGGAAAGTGCAAATGTAAAAGTTGATGAATGTTTTGGTAAGTTGATCAGAGCATGCAGATATGAGATTGATGAACAAGATATTGTCTCTAAGCCTGCACAAATTGAGATCTTGAAGGAGATCAATGTGGTAGAGATAGTTAATCCAGATATTGTTGTTGTTGTTGAAGGACTTCAAGAGCTTAAGAATCATAATAATCTGAAGAATCTGAGGTATGTAAAATTGAATCACTCTGAGAATCAAATGATTGGTGATAAGAATAAGGGTTTCATGAATAGGAGAAGACTTATTGCTGAAGAGATATGTCTGATTTCTGAGATTGAGCCTAAATATTTTTTTGAAGCACATAAGGATGAGAATTGGATAAAATCTATGGAGGAGGAGTTGAATCAAATTGAAAAGAATAACACTCGGGAGCTTGTTCTGAGACCTAAAGACAAAATTGTGACTGGCACTAAATGGGTGTTCCGGAATAAACTGAATGAAGCCGATGAAGTGGTAAGAAACAAAAAAAGGTTGGTATGTAATGGATGTTCTCAGATGGAAGGTATTGATTATGAAGAAATTTTTTCTTTTGTAGCTAGAATTGAAGTTGTTAGATTGTTGCTTGCATATGTTGCTTATAAGAATTTCAAGGTTTATCAGATGGATGTCAATTTAGCCTTTTTGAATGGTAATCTTGAGGAGGAATTCTACATTGAGAAACTGGAAGGATTTTCTTTATCAAATGAAGGATACATGGAATGCAGATTGAAGAAAGCCCCTAGATCCTAGTATGTAAGATTAGATAAGTATTTGATGAATTTGAGATTTTGTAAAGGTATTGGTAATAGTAACTTATACTTTAAGGTTGAGAATGATAACATCTTGATTGTTGAAGTATTTATGGATGACATTATTTTCGGAGGAGATGATTATTTGAGTATGAAGTTTGTTGATGATATGCAAAAGGAATTTGAGATGTCGATGATAGGTGAGATGAAATTCTTCTTAGGATTTCAAATTACTTAGACCAATAAAGGTATTTTTATTTCTCAATATAAATATGTGAAGAAATTGTTGAAGAAATTTGGGTTAGCTGATACTAAACCTATTGGAACTCCTATGGTGACTCGATGCAAGTTATCTAAGAATGATGAACCTAAGAAAGTGAATCGGACCTTATATAGATCTATGGTTGGTGGACTGTTGTACCTGACTCAGACTAGATTGGATATTATGCATGTTGTGTGTCTTTGTGCCAGATTTCAAGCTAATCCTAAAGAGACTCATGTTACTGTTGTTAAAAGAATTTTCAGATACTTGAAGGGAGTTGTTGATTATGGGTTGGGGTATCTGAAGAATGATAATTTTATGCTTTGTGCCCATATTGATGTTGATTGGGTAGGTGATGTAGGTGACCGGAAGAGCACTATCGATCCAACTTTATTTTTGGGGAAGAAGTTGGTGTCTTGGGCAAGCAAGAAACAAGATGCTTTATCGTTATCTACTGTTGAAGCTGAATACATTATTGTTGCTACAAATTGTACTCAGGTAGTTTGGATGAAACAGATATTGAAAGACATTAGAGTTGTGTATGATGAGCCTATTGTTATATATTGTGATAATTCAAGTGCTATTAATATTTCCAAGAATCTGGTACTGCATTCTAAGACTAAGAATATATCAATTAAGTATCATTTCTTGAGGGAGAAAGTTAGTGATGAAGAAGTAAAATTGGATTATGTATCTACAAAAGATTAGATTGTAAATATTTTAACTAAGCCTTTGCCTATAGATACATTTGTGTATTTGAGAGACAAATTAGGGGTCTTTGTCCCTCCTTATGAGAACTAGGTGCATTAAGATGCATCATCCAGTGGACTTTACAGTCTTATCTCTTTATCTGGGTTGATGAGTTGATGTTGCTACTCAGCTGGAGTAGTTAGTGAGTTATTTCAGAGCTATGAATTTATTCTAAGGGGGAGATATTGTTCTTTTTAGTGGGGAGAGAAGCTTGACCAATTTATATCTGTGGCATTTATGTCAAAGGGGGAGAGAAGCATGTGAAAAAATATTTTATCTTTGAAGCTTTGAGTGCATGATCTTAGGGGGACCCTGTTGGATTTTGTTGATGTCGATCTATTCCTTTGCATTGATTGTTTTTCACATTTATATGTTGTCATTAATGCCAAAGGGGGAGATTATTGGACATTGTTGTTGCTAAGATATTTTGTTGTCATTGATGTCAACATATTCCTATGCTTTGGTATTGCAGAGAATTGTTTCAGTGATCTAGAAGTTTACTTGATCATATCATTTGATCTGGTTTGAGGTTTTGGTCTTTCTGTTCAGTGGCTAGCAAAGTTTGGTTTTTGATCCAGTGAGCTCTAGTATGATCATATCTTGTGTTGCAGATTTGGGAGAAATTTTTTGATGTTCATGTGTATCTTCATTTCAAGTGGTTCATGATTTGGTGCTCTGGAAGCTATCTTTCTTATCCGAATTGTTGTTGTTGAGTGTTCTTGAACGTTAGCATATTGATACTAGTACATTTGGAGCAGTTTTTCGATGACTATTTGTAGGAAATCAGACAACTAAACATCGGAATTCTAACGTATTTGGTCATCGCTATTTTTTTTTCGATGATTCTCACGACGGGATTCACGTCAAAATTCAGATGACACCGCGTCAGAAATTTCTATGCACTCGCGGCATGTTTTTTTGACAAGGAGACATCAAAATTTTGACCTCGTTGCATCCTTTATCACCGTGACCTTTGTCAATGACCCTTTATTTATCATCGTAACCTTTGCTGATGCATTTTACTTTGGCAGTGTCCATCAGGATAAGTCTTACTAATAGCCTCATCGGCTATCAGCAAGACAAGATTTCTTCATTGCTGCTAGGCAACATGTTTGTTTAACGAGGAGACGTCAAAATTCCAACCTCGTTGCATCCTTTATCACCGTAACCTTTGTCGATGACCCTTTAACATCATAACCTTTGCTGATGCATTTTACTTTTGCCAGTTTCCATCGGGATAAGTCTTACCGATAGCCTCATCAGCTATCGGTAAGATATGATTTCTCCATTGCCGCTAGTGTGTGTTCTGTTGATGGACCATCTTCAAAGAGATGTCGTAATTTTGATGATTACGATGACGGACGAGGCTGCATCCTACGATGTTTTTGTCATCGTAGGTATGGAAACATTATCAGTTGTCTTGTAGTGTACGTCAGAATTTTGACCTTCCCAAATTTTATTTTTTTTTAAATCCTGACATATTTTGTCTACATCAATGACCCTTTATCGTCATAACCTTTGCCGATGCATTTTACTTTTGGTAGTGTCCATCGGGATAAGTCGTATCGATAGCCTCATCGGCTATCAGCAAGACAAGATTTATCCATTGTCGCTAGTGTGTGTTCTACCAATGGACTTAAACGGTGTAGGATATCCCAATCACATGCTTCTACTTGTCGGTGTTACCATCGAGTTGACTCTTATCGATTACAAAGGAATAATATCAGTGAGCTTACAAAGGATTAAGCGCAATAGGTACTTCAGTAAGGATTAAGCACAATAGGATTAAGTGCAGTAGGTACTTTATTATCAGGAAGATAAAGATGAAATAGCTACAAGAATGCATTAGAAGACTTATCATAAGGAATCATAATAGCTAATGCCAAAAATGTCTTGCAGCCAGTACATAAAGCATGTTAGCATTTGGCATTATAACAGACAATGGAAGATTGTTGGTATTTCAATAAGGATATTGAGAAGGTTGTCGATGATTATGGATATAACTGATTAAGGATGTTTACTGTCTTGGTATTATTATTTTGTCATTGATGTCAAGAAATTGATTTTCTAATTCAGTATGATGTTGCCATATCTTGTGAAGTATGATTTGAAGAATATAAAGATGTCGGTAAAAGACACAGGAAAGAATATGATGAATAAGGTATTCAATGGGAAACTATTACCGAGTCAGACAATGATGAGATCATGATGTTTAGATTGTTTTGACATCATGCATATGTTGTAAATTGTAAGGTTAATACTATACTATGTTATCAAGCAAGGAACCTAGTCAGTAAACCCCAAGGAACCTAGTCGGTAAACCCTAAGGTTATCGCTATCGATTAATGAAGGTGGAATGTCTATCGAGTGAAGTTTAGTATTTACCGAGTTGTAACCGAGTTGTAACCGAGTAGCAACTGAGCTATAACAGAATGCATTAAATGTTTACATGTGTTATTTAATGAAGGAAGCTGATGAGCTAGAACTGATTAAATGATTGGTATGTCGTAAATAAAGTTTGTTAAGAATCTATGGCAATGGAAGATCGGCAGGAAGATCTATAGTTTAGATTGAACCGCAATACCCTAGCACAAGTTCTAAGAAATATATGCAAGTTCCAAGGCGAGATATAAAACATTTTTCAGATTGAAAGATACATTGAACCTGGTCAAGTTTGAATATCTGATGGCTATGATTGATCATGGGAAATGTGATCAAGGAGATTAAGTGGTTAGCTAATTGTTTATAAATAGGGAACTATTGATAAACAATGCATGTGGGCAAATGTATGCACGGGGATGCTACATAGTGATTACCGAGCACAGAAGCTTGAAGACCTGTTTGAATAACAGAGTATAGAAGCCCAGCAGATGGACAAGATTAGTTCTATGTCTAGATTGTATTGAAAAAATAAGAATCTACTTTAGCATTTTAGATGTGAAGTTGCAGATAGATTTTTATTACTGTTATTTTGTGAAAGTGACAGAAAATCTCTTAACCGAGTGGACTTAACAGTCTTATTTGTAAAACCCTCTAGCAAGGTGACATTTTGATTGAGTGTTTGAAATCCTTTAACAAGGTCACTTCTAACAAGGTGAAGATCCTAAAAGGTCTGAGGGAAATCCCTTAACCAGGTCACATCTAGCAATGTGTTTGTAATCTTTAACAGGATTTGCTTTTAACTGAGCATAGTCTAGAAGAGTATATTTCTTAGTGGGTCCGAAATCCCATAGTGGTTTTTCCCTATTTGGGTTTCCACGTTAAATCTGGTGTTATGAGGTTTATGATGTTTATATGCTTTTGAGTTTGTATGTTTAGCATTTTTTGGTTATATTACTGAAGTATATGTTACCGAGGTTGAATCTGATGTTTTTATGGAAGATTAAGTTTGTATGATTCACCCCCCCCCCCCTCTCATCTTGTTGGCTATTGGATCTGTACTTATATTAAGTATCATAACTATCAATTGGTATCAGAGATTTGGACTTCAGAAGAAAAGTTTAAAGGCACTTGAGTTAAAGATCCAAAGATGTATAAGAGGGATGCACTGAAGCTGAACAAGTCAAGTTTCTCTACATGGCAGAAAAGGATGAAGCTGCATCTATCAGGAGTTGGAGAATATGTTGTATATTATCTAGAGAATGATTTCATCACACCGAGCACCTATCCATTGACAATGGAAGAGATAGAGGCAAAGCAAGAACATATCCAGCCAATGATTGAAATAACATCTGCATTGACCGACTCAGAGTGTAATGACCTAGAAGGCTGCAATGATGCAAAGGCAATGTGGGATAAGCTCATATTTGTGTATGGAGGAGATGAACATGTTCAAAGAGAAAAAGTAGATAGTCTAAGAGGACAACTTGAATCTATGAGGATGAATGAAGGTGAGAACATAACTCAGTACAGTACAAGACCAAAGGAGATTGTCAATCAAATCAAAGGAGCAGGTGGAACTATTGAAGAAAAGGATATAACAAGTAAGTTGTTAAGAACCCTTCTATCGGCTTATGCAATCCAAGTCTCTGCAATCAATGAATTGAGGTTTTTACCTAATATGCCAGTTTCTTAAGATGCTACTATTGATAAGCTACATGCATTTGAGTTAAGTAACTTTGATAACAGTGGATCTTCGGTAAATAAAGTTGAATCTGCATTTAGTTCTTTTCATCTTGATGAATCTAATGATTACAATGAAAGAAAGTATAAGTACTCAGAAGGAGATCACAGTGGAGCAAGTGAAAGATTTCGTAAGAACATGGAAGAAGTACACAAACTATATGAGGAAATCAGAAAGCAAGAAGAGTTTGAAGCACTATTATCCAAAAGGTTACCGAGAGGCAAAGGTAAGTATAAAGGAAAACTACCTTTGAAATGTTTCAATTGTGATAAAATAGGACATATAGCTTCTAACTATCCTGACAAAGATTCTACTGAAAAGAGAGATTACCGAGATGACAGACAGAAAGATAACCATTACAAAGGACACCGAGACTTTAGAAGAAGAGATAGAAAGACATGCTTAATAGCTGATGAGGAATCCAACAACGATAAATCAGATGAAACTGATACAGAGGAAGTAGTTTATGTGGCTATCAAAGATGGATCAGATGAAGAAAGGTATGAAGAAAAAGCCCTAATATCTCAAATAAATACTAATGATTCTTGGATCATAGATAGTGGATGCTCACATCATATGACAGGAGATAAACATAAGTTTGTTATATTAGAAGATTATGATGGAGGCTATGTAAGATTTGGTAATGATGCACCATGTCCGGTGAAAGGTAAAGGATCTATAACACTTCTTGACAATGCAAGATGCAATGATTTTATTGGGTTGAAGGTTTGAAATACAATTTGTTGAGTGTAGCACAGCTAAACAATACAGGTTACCGAATAGAATTTCAGAAAGGAATTGTTAAAGTTCATGACAAGAATGGAAAGTTAGCTGCTACCAGGACACAAACAAAAGATAACACATTTCACCTTGACTCAACTCGTAACAAGTGTTTGTATGCAAAGATAAATGATACCTGGTTATGGCATAAAAGGTTTTGTCATGTATATTTTGATAATCTGATCAAAATAAGTAAGAAGCACCGAGTAAGAGGTCTACCGAGTCTTGAAAAACCTGAGAATGCTATGTGCCGAGGATGCCAGATGGGTAAGATGACAAGATCAAGCTTTACAAGTAAGTCTTACACTTATAAGGGAATTTTACATCTTGTGCACACTGATCTTTGTGGTCCTATGAAAGTTCAAAGTTATTATGGTGATAAATATTTCATATTATTTGTGGATGACTATTCAAGGATGATGTCAGTAATGTTTTTAAAAGATAAATTAGAAGCTTTTCAAATGTTTAAATGGTACAAGGCAAGAGTTGAAAATGAAACAGGAAGACAACTGAAATGTCTTAGATCAGATAGAGGAGGAGAGTTCACATCTGATGATTTCAACTTATTCTACAATAATCATGGTATTAAAAGACAAGTCTCTGCACCGAGAACTCCACAGCAGAATGGAATAGCTGAGAGAAGAAATAGATCTATTGTGGATTGTGCTAGAACACTGATGATTGAAGAGAAAGTGCCACAAACATTTTGGAGAGAAGCAATAAGCACAGCAGTTTACACCTTGAACCGAGTACAATTGAAGAAAGGTACTTTGAAGACACCATATGAAATCTAGTATGACAAGAAACCTAATGTAAGTTATTTTAAAATCTTTGGAAGTAGATGCTATGTTCACAAAGATGATAGAAATGGCAAGTTTGATCAGAAGGGTGAAGAAGGAACATTTCTAGGTTATTCTTCTAGAAGCAAAGCATTTAAATGTCTGATCAAATCATCTAACAAAATAGTAGAAAGTGAAAATGTGAAAATTGATGAATTTGCAAAAAAAAATGATGAAGGAAATTCCAAGGAACCAGAAGACTATGATGAATTTGTCTATGTTCAACCGACAAGTCTTACCGAGAAGATTGTTGAAGAAAATGAAGAGAATATCCAGTTACCGAGTGATGAAGAAGATCATACAAAGCCTACCGAGCCTGTATTAGCCAAGTATGTCAGAAGACATCATGCACCAAGTCAGATTATAGGAGATAAGGATGATCCAGTGATGACAAGGAACAAACTGAGACAGAACACATGTTTGATATCTGAATTTGAACCGAGAATAGTGAAAGAGGCATTTAACAGTGAAGATTGGATAAATTCTATGACATAAGAGATTGATCAAATCAAGAAGAATGACACATGGACACTAATCCCAAGACCGAAGGACAAAAATGTAATTGGTACAAAGTGGATTTTCAGAAACAAGCTAAATGAAAAAGGAGAGGTCATTCAAAACAAAGCAAGACTAGTTTGCAAAGGTTATGCTCAAGAAGAAGGAATTGATTATGGTGAAACTTTTGCACCTGTTGCCAAACTTACCGGAGTAAGAACATTGTTGGCATATGTTGCTTTCAAAAACTTCAAGGTATATCAAATGGATGTCTGAATGGAATATTAGAAGAAGAAGTTTTTATTGAACAACCTGAAGGATTTGTTGAAGACAATAATAAAGATCAGGTATGTAAATTGAACAAAGCTTTATATGGTTTGAAACAAGCACCTAGAGCATGGTATGAAAGATTGCACTCTTATTTGATTAAGATTGGTTTTATAAGGACAAGTGAGAACAGCAATATGTACATGAAGAATGATGAAAATGGAATACTGATCTCAGCCATATTTGTTGATGATATTATATTTTGTGGAAATGACACTCTATGTAAGAACTTTGGAAATGAAATGAGCAAAGAATTTGAGATATCATTAATCGGTGAGATAAAGTATTTTATAGGTTTACAGATACTACAAATGAAAAATGAGATTTTCATTACTCAATCCAAGTACATAAAGGAAATCTTGAAGAAATTTGGAATGGAGGATTCAAAACCAGTAAGTACTCCTATGACTACCAACTGTAAATTATCAAAGAATGATGAATCTGCATCTGTTGATGAGACACTTTACCGATCCATGATTGGAAAGCTACAATATGTTGTTCACAACAAACCAGACATAGCACATGCAGTAGGTATAGTTGCAAGATTCTCTGCAGATCCTAAGGAAACACACATGACAGCAATCAAAAGAATTTTTAGATACTTGAAAGGCACTGAAGATTATGACTTAGTATATCAGAAAGGAAATGATTTTGATTTAAAAGTTTATACTGATGCTGATTGGGCAGGCAACATTGATGACAGAAAAAGCACAAGTGGAGGAGCTTTCTTTTTAGGAGAAAGACTAGTGAGTTGGCTTAGCAAGAAACAAGGATGTGTTTCACAGTCAATAGCAGAAGCTGAATACGTTGTTGAAGCATTGAATTGTACCAATATTGCATGGATCAAACAACTGTTGGAAGGTATAAATGAGAAAGTTACCGAGCCAGTAACTATATTATGTGACAATACTAGTGCCATTAACATTTCAAAGAATCTTGTTATGCACTCTAAGACAAATCACATCTCTATCAAATATCATTATCTTAGAGAATAAGCTCAAGAGAAGAAAGTGGTGTTGGAGTATGTTAGCACAAAGGAACAAATAGCAAATATCTTCACCAAGCCACTACAAAGGGACACTTTTGAATATCTCAGAAGTAAGTTAGAGGTCCTACCCCTATCTTCTACTCACTGACCAAGTTCGCTGAAAGCATCAATCCGATGACTCTATCGAATATCTTTTAGGAGTTGATGCTGACTTACACACTTTAGGATGTTATCTAAAGGTGTACAGGAAATATTACAGGAAACCATACAGGGAACAGGAATTGAAGACAAAATGCTCAGACCGAGACTGAATTGACACATTACAGCAGGAATTCACTTCATACAGGAAGAAATTATGTTTTAGTTCTTTACTTTTTGGCATTGTTGTCAATGGGGGAGAAGACTAATATAAGGGAGAGAAGACTGATTGAAAAGACTGAAAAAAGAGGAGAAGTCTAATGTATGGGGGAGAAGTCTGATGACAGCAAGAGAGCATTTCAACATTTCAGAATCACAGCAATCCGAATCTTTTTAAGGTCAAATCAATTGGTTTTGCCATCAATGCCAAAGGGGGAGATTGTTAGCATTTGGCATTATAACAGACAATGGAAGATTGTTGGTATTTCAATAAGGATATTGAGAAGGTTATTGATGATTATGGATATAACTGATTAAGGATGTTTACTGTCTTGATATTATTATTTTGTCATTGATGTCAAGAAATTGATTTTCTAATTCAGTATGATGTTGCCATATCTTGAGAAGTATGATTTGAAGAATATAAAGATGTCGGTAAAAGACACAGGAAAGAATATGATGAATAGGGTATTCAATGGGAAACTATTACCGAGTCAAACAATGATGAGATCATGATGTTTAGATTGTTTTGACATCATACATATGTTGTAAATTGTAAGGTTAATACTATGCTATGTTATCAAGCAAGGAACCTAGTCGGTATACCCTAAGGAACCTAGTCGGTAAACCCTAAGGTTATCGCTATCGATTAATGAAGGTGGAATGTCTACCGAGTGAAGTTTAGTATTTACTGAGTTGTAACCGAGTTGTAACCGAGCTGTAACAGAATGCATTAAATGTTTGCATGCATTATTTAATGAAGGAAGCTGATGAGCTGGAACTGATTAAATGATTGGTATGTCGTAAATAAAGTTTGTTAAGAATCTATGGCAATGGAAGATCGGCAGGAAGATCTATAGTTTAGATTGAACCGCAATACCCTAGCACAAGTTCTAAGAAATGTATGCAAGTTCCAAGGTGAGGTAAAACATTTTTCAGATTGAAAGATACATTGAACCTGGTCAAGTTTGAAGATCTGATGGCTATGATTGATCATGGGAAATGTGATCAAGGAGATTAAGCGGTTAGCTAATTGTTTATAAATAGGGAACTGTTGATAAACAATGCATGTGGGAAAATGTATGCACAGGGATGCTACATAGTGATTACCGAGCACAGAAGCTTGAAGACCTGTTTGAATAACAGAGTATAGAAGCCCAACAGATGGACAAGATTAGTTCTATGTCTAGATTGTATTGAAAAAATAAGAATCTGCTTTAGCATTTTAGATGTGAAATTGCAGATAGATTTTTATTACTGTTATTTTGTGAAAGTGACAGAAAATCTCTTAACCGAGTGGACTTAACAGTCTTATTTGTAAAACCCTCTAGCAAGGTGACATTCTGATTGAGTGTTTGAAATCCTTTAACAAGGTCACTTCTGACAAGGTGAAGATCCTAATAGATCTGAGGGAAATTCCTTAACCGGGTCACATCTAGCAATGTGTTTGTAATCTTTAACAGGATTTGCTTTTAACCGAGCATAGTCTAGAAGAGTATATTTCTTAGTGGGTCCGAAATCCCACAGTGGTTTTTCCCTATTTGGGTTTCCATGTTAAATCTGGTGTTATGAGGTTTATGATGTTTATATGCTTTTGAGTTTGTATGTTTAGCAGTTTTGGTTATATTACTGAAGTATATGTTATCGAGGTTGAATCTGATGTTTTTATGGAAGATTAAGTTTGTATGATTCACCCCCCCCCCTCTCATCTTGTTGGCTATTGGATCTGTACTTATATTAAGTATCAGAACTATCAAAGCATTCATAAATAGTCATACAGATATTCATATTATTGTTTAAAAATACTATCAAAGGAGTATATTATAAAGATAGAGACCTATAAATCAGTATGAAGTCATGGATAATAGTGTAGGGTTAGGTATAGTCCTAGACCTTTTTTAAAGGACAACATGTGATAGTGCACATGCCTAAGGAAAACTCTACAAAATAGTGAGTAGCAAGACTATCAAGAACAATATTTCAGTCTTAGGCATACACAGATCAAGGAGATAATGATTAACAAAGAAAGCACTTACAACGATATATCTAGTCATAAAAGATAATCATCTGAGTTGGAGACATGAGAATATTGTAGAACACAAAGTAGATAGTGTCACCATAAAGTGTACACTCCATTTCAAGGCTCCAAACTTAAGGGCAATACAAGGAGATTCCATCAATGCCAATTGTAGTCCATAAAATCCTTGCCGCAAAGAAAATCAAACACAAAGTACAGTCATAGAGAGATAAGAAGATCAATTGTATCAAAGAAAAAAAAGAACTCAAAGGTATTCAAAGATGTAATAGTCATAAGGCATGCACAGAGGCTCATTACAATAGTGATGCAGTGTTGCAAACCAGTAATAATGAGTGAAGAATAAGGATTGTGATAGAAATCAGGTTTTGAATACAGAGGCACATGACAGAAACTTTGAGATTAGCAAATGCAACATGGAGATATGATCACCTTCTATGAGAAATGAAAGTGCAGTCATGATAGTATTTTTTAGTAGATTGTACTACCATAAACATTCACATGGAAATGACTAAAGGGTGGAAGTTTCAGTTAAGTGAACTTCAAGTTAGAATGCAAGTTCTTAGTATCATTCATCAATTCAGACATTAGTTTTTAGAGAAAATGTGGATTTCTAAGTTCATCATCAGTTTGAGGCCTGAAAAGGTAGAGTTTTGAGGATAATTTCATCAGTTCTACATCAATTAGAAGCCCCTCATAGGTCATGCATGAGACAAGATGACTTTTAGATAATTTAATAGCTAAGTTACCGATTCAGGTATGCATACGGATAAGGAATCAGGTACGGACTTACAGAATCGGCAAAAAAATCCTTGGGTATGGGTACGGGTACGTCCATACACACACACACATACACATATATATATATATGACATAAAATCTACTCCAATGATATAAAAGCAGTTGAGAGCAAATGTAATCTTGAATTTATTTAGTTTAGGATAGACTAAAATTAAATCAAAGTAAACACTCATACAGTGAATTGCAGAGATGCAGAAACTGATTTGATTAATGATGCTCAATTAGGTCTTGAAACCCTCGGAAAAATATTGACAATACCAGATCTAGTCATCAAGATAGTAGGATGGAAAAATCTAGTGATAAATAATGCCACTATAACTATTGGAAGATCTCAGAGTTGATTACTAATCAATATGATAGCCAGTTGACGAAACACATAACAAAAGAGAGAGCAAAAGAGGGATCTACCAACTCCGGGGTCAATATGATGTGCACTAGTGGATGTCTACATGCTACGTGTTGCCGATATTACAGTTGGCAATATAAGTGGGTATGATGGCCTTTGATGAGGTGGTGTTTGCACAAGAACATGGACATCACCTGAAGAATAATACATTAAATATATAAAACATTAAACATATGAGCAATAACACAGTGGTGCAGGAGCACCAAGAGCACAATGAGGAACTAGGACAACAAGGAGCCTGTAAACACATAAAGGATATATCAGAGCATCAAAGTAGTTTTAATGTATGGAACATGGTCATCACTCGAACTACCTGGAGTACCCTGATCATGGCCACCATCTTGAAGGAGGATGCAATATTTCCTGTAAAAACAACACGTACATATTTTAGTTCTTGACATAAAAGAGTATAAAATATAAACCAGTTTTAAACTTATGTTATAATTAAAGATTTCATTACTACTTACTTGCAAGTTTTGTGCTCTCTGCATCAATTGTTGCAACCTCTCTTTTATTGCATCAGTTTGAGGGACTTGGTATGCCAAAGAAATAATTTCTCCATTAACTTGTTTTTGGATCTTTCTCATCATTGTGACAGGGTCTGTGGAATATGCAATGTCATCATCGTATAATAGTGAATCCATCATTGTATTGTCATCAGGTAATGCAGGTGCCTTCCCCTGAACATCTCTCTGTGACAAGAATATTAGTAGCATTATCAAAATTACTCGAAAACCTTAAAGAAAAGAACATAATAATATAACATTTTTTTTCTATCTAATTTGTAAAATTATAATGAGGTTTACCTGTTGGGTAGAAGGGCTAGGAGATACATCCATGTCTATGCTATGTGTCAGATGAATTTTGCCCTGTGACAAAGATTAAATATTAAAAAAAACATTAGCAAAATGAAACCAATAGACTTAGCAAAAAAACTTAATAATAAAAAGGTATATTGGAGTCATTAACTGAAAGTCGGTTTAAATGGTATATAGTATGTACCGCCCCCATGATAGTAACTTTGTTTGTATCTATTTGATTCAAATTGTAATCGATTATAAGCTCTTCCCCTGAACTTATTAATTTTATCGCACATACAAATACACGATTTCCCTTACACGCCTCAAACATGCAATTGGGTTCCTTATTAGTTGACCCATGTCATGTACTATTTATAAAACTTGCAATATTCCCTATTGCTTTTGGCCTTCCGTTCATGTACATAGCCACTCCTTTACTTTGATCATTATCTTTATGTTGTATATAATTCGTCGAGAGTGCATACCTATGCATACTTTTTTTATATCTAACAATCTGCATCCAATTTTTGTAATTGTAACAAGGTCTGACATACTCCATCAATTCAGCAACTTTGTTGTAACAGACCTTTATGTCGTCCATGGTAAATAGGCCCAAACCATGTAATGACGATGGTGCTATACGATATATCCTCTCATTAACACAAAAATCAGTGTTTATCAGAGGAAGTTCATTGGGTACCCATTGTTTCTGTAGATGTTTGTACCTCAAGGGAGAGGTTAAGGAGGTTGAGGATCCACAATTGTGCCCGCTTCCTCCCAATTTTTGCACCCTGAGCATGTGTATAATGATGGCGTGTAATTACTTTTTTTTAAATAACATGTGTTCATAGGAATTCCGACATGAAATACAAAATCTGCACTATCAGCGAAATTCAACCTTATGGTAACACACAAGTAGAAGCATGTGATCGGGATAGAATACACCGATGAAGTCCATCTTAGAACGCACACTAGCAGCAATGGAGAAATCTTGTATTGCCAATAGCCGATGATGCTATCAGTAAGACTTATCCCGATAGTCAATGCTTATGTTGAGGAGAAATAATGTATCGGGAGGAGCTACGCCAAGGGAAAAGACATCGGGTAAATTATGCCCATCGCCTGAACACATTTTAAGCTATCTCGATGCCCGATGAGACTAGCGGGATAACTCGCACCGATCAGCAAGAAGAGAGGTCATTGGCCTATGTTATCCTAATGAATAAGAAGAAATCAAGAGGCTGTGAAAATCATCGGACCAACATATGCCGATCAACAAGTAAAATCCGTGAAATTTTTACACATCGGAATTCTGACGAACACAGGTAATTTAAAAAAAAAAACAAATTCATCTGACAAAGAAAAATCAATCCCGTAGCTCATCGAAAAACCGCTCCAAATGTACTAGTGTCAGAATTCCGATGAATGCAGGCAAGGTTTCAAAAAAAAAGGAAATTTGACACAAATTGCATAGTAAAATCCGACAAAGCAAAAGAAATCCCATAGAAATCCCATTAGTTGATCGAAAATCTTCGTCGAAAAATGCACCCAAATGAGTTAGTGTAATCGATGAAGATTTGCATAAGTGGTGTTGGTGCAGTTATTGAGGATGGTTCTAATGTGTTTGTTGGTGTTTCCTAATCATGTCTTGTTTGTCTTGGTGGTCCGCATTGATTATTGTGTGATTTATTGATGATCTTCATGGTCCGATGATACTCTTCATGTTATGTGGTATTCTTGGTGGCGTAACATGTTGTAGTTGTTCATGGCGAGATTTTCAGTGGTGGTGCATGTTTGAGAAGTTGATTTAGGTCCATGCTATGTTGTATATGGCATTGTATTGGTCTGGTGGTGGATTTATGTATCGTGTGATGTAATTTTGTAATTAGGTGTTATAGGTTTGGTCAACCTTGTAGTCAAGGTTGATGATCTGTATAAATGGGTGTAATATTCATGTAATTTTGTGTCATAAGTGTTGAGTCTGCATTATCAAAGAGTGGTGTATGTGCGAACAATTGAATTCATCTTTCAATATGGTGCTTTGAGAAGAGATTGGTGAAGGGCAAACATTTGAGCTTAACCGGAACTGTCATCAGGCATTAGCATATGCTATTTCTGCAGTTCATTCTTTCCGGATTGTAGTTTGAACTTTTTTGTAAGGTAGTGAACCTTCCCTGAGGATTGGAGCTTTCTGGGTCATTGTAATTTGAGCAGTGAGCTCTAGGAAGTGTGTCTAAATGCACGTGCATTCCCCATTGTCATATTTACATATACTACTGCAGAGTATCATCTTATTGTGGGTAGGTTCACACTATGGTTTTTCCCTTAACCAGGTTTTCCACATCAAAAATATTGGTGTAATTTGTGTTGTTGTTATTGTTGTTATCTTTCTTTTTGCTGCAATTGATCAGATATGAGATTGTGCTTAATCGATTTAATCCGGTGAAAACCGATTCACCCCCACCCCCGCCCCCCCCTCTCAATTTTCCTTCTTGTGGTTGCCAGCACAAACTTAGGAGCTTGGAAGGAATTAAAAATTAGGAGAAATGTTAATTAAGCTAGGAATCATGGGACTAGTTAATTAATTAAGAAATTAAATAATAAATCAGAATTAGAGGAATTTAGAAATTTTGGCCAAGGTTGGGTTTGATTAATTAAAATTAATCAACCTTTAGAAGAATAGTTGGGAACATAGTTAATTACATAATTAATTAGAAGAAGGATAATAAAGAATAAATTATAATTTAATTAATTAATGTGGTTAGAAGAATAAGGGTTGAAATGAATTTGAATTAATTCAAGTAGTTGAATTTAGGATGTCTACATGTACATTGGCCATCTTTACGGATGGTGAGAAGCTTATGCACTTGCAAGACACCATACTTTTTGACAATGTAGAGTGGAGGGGGATCTTCCCCTTGCTATTGTTTGATCCTCTTGTACAAATCTATTCTCACGTACATTTTTAAAAACCACCCTATCAATTAAAAATGTGTCAACGTGTCCACCAAAAGATATGGAATGAATGCTTTTTATAACAAATGCATCTATGAGTGCATAGTGATCTTGAAGCAGTAACGTCAACTTTCATGTGTTAGATATTCGCATGCAAATAATACAATAAAAAAAATTATTTCATTCCATAATTCTAGAGAACAAACACATTCATGACAACCAAATACTAGTATTATTCTTGATAAATATATTAGACATTGTGGTGAGGAAGATGTGAGGTAAGCTGGTAGTAGCTAGCTCTATCCAAAAAATTTGGTGTGGAGCTATGATCAAGGCCATTAAATTCTAACAAGAGCTCTATCATGGGGTATCTAGAAGTTGTTTTTGTTAAACATTATATTGTCATTGATGTCAAAGGAGTCAGTAGATCAATGAGAATTAAGTGTAATTGTATGTGATCTTATGTGTCTGGTAGCTATAGCAATTTTAGATGCTTCTAACATAACATGTCTAAGCATTTGATTTATAGAAGGACTGTGACAAGCTATATTTGATAGCTCTCTTAATGTTATCATTATGTTCTAATTTTAGTAGTTCTTGATTGTCTATCACATGCGATGTTGTCTGGAAGTATCTATGGTATGTTCCTGAGGTTTGTAGCTCAAAAATAGTGTGTGCACTACCTTGGTGTTTGGATCTACATTATATTGTAGGTGTGACTTATGTATTACGGTATGGAAGTTAAGTAAAAATACATATGAAGTATCATATTCCAAAGTTTTCAATGTATGAAAAAAAAAAAAAAGGTTAGATGTGATAGATTGTTCTTTGTGCTAGCTAGCCGACTGTGTTGATATTATGGATTAATGCGTCAAATTATTGTAACATGTGTCAACCAAAGGTGGTGTGTGAAGTTTATTTTGGACCAATAGAGTATATGTTGGGTAATGCATGGTATGTTCTCACTCCTAGACTAATGTGTGGGCTCTTGGACCTTTCTATTACATGTTTGGTTTAAGGATTTTCTTGTGGCCAACTTGTAGATATTGTAATCATGTTATAGGCCAACGTGTGAATGTAATTATCATTATAATGCATATATATAGTTGATCTATCTTCATTCCTAGGGTGATTGTTGATGTGAATATGTGATAAAAGTGGTTCATGTACGATTATTTGGGTCATGCTAAATGAGTAGCATCTCAATCTTGGTGTGTGGTATGCGCAATTCAAAGGTAACGTGTGAATGTTATTTGGGAATGGGTAACATATAGCTTTTTCCCACTCCTAAAGTAACTTGTGGGGTTTTGGACCTGGCCTATTACATGTTTGGTTTAAGGATTATTCTTGTGGCTAACTTGCAAATATTGTAATCATGTTCTAGGTCGACATGTGAATGAATATAGTTGATCTAGGTTCATTCCTAGGGTGACCATTGATGTGAATATGTGAGGAGCGATTGATGTGCGAGTATGTGAGTGATATTGAATGAGTAGAATCTCAATCTTGGTATGTGGTTTCATTTGAAGACCTTATGCACAATATGAGGAAGTTCTGGAGTTGATCAAACCAAGAAGAAGCTAGGTATTCAACCTTGAAGGCCCACATTCCATATCTTTTATGCTATGTTGAGATTGGTATCTCACATTCTGACTTGGTGCTAATATTTTGGCTAAGGGGATTGGTAGCTCCTATAGGTTGGTGCCTACAAATGTAATTGGGGATTGGTGTCTTCGATAGGTTGGTACCTACATCATATTGTAAGTTTTTTATTATTTTGTGAGATTGGATTTGGGCAGTAGATCCAAGCAACTATTCTCACTATGGTTCTTCCCTTCCGGGTTTCCAAGTAAATGTGGTGTTCATTTGTGTGGATGTGTATCTATGTTTATCATTTGATAAATTGCTTCATCATTAAGGAAATATTAGTAAATACTACTAATGATGATTTGGGTTTGATGCTTTGGGAAGCTATTAATGGTAATTAATGTTCAATCAATTGGAAATTGGCATATATTGATCCATCCCCTCCTCCTCTCAATATATCAGTGTGCTTAACATTTTTATTATGGAATTGATTCTAGAATCTAGCCAACTAGATTATTTATTTTATTTTTTATAAGGCTGGTCAAAAACAATAAGAGGATTTTAGAGGCCTCTTAAACCACAACCATCATTATCATAGCAATAATTAGAGAGAGTTTATGAATTTATCAAGGGGTTTCTATACATAATCTACAATAAACTCACAGCAAGATACAATTTGAATAAGTTGAAGATATCATGCTCCACCTCATAATGAGACATGTAATTTTTCATTTATATTCCAAGTGAGTTGTTTTGTAGAATCTTTCTTATATGTGACATACATGTCCAACACAAGATGCATTACCTATTAATATATATTTGAATGTATTTATATTTTTGTAGCTTTATTTAGTTTAAATGTATTTTTGTTTTTGTTTTATTTGTTTATACATTTTTCATGTTTTTTTGTTTGTTTCTATATAGATATATGATTCAGGAGCATCTCTAGTTCTTGGCAATCTTGCATCAACCAAAAGCATTTTATTTTCCGTTTGTTTCTTGTTTTGCAGTTTCAGCATTTCTTTCTGCGTTTCTTTGCATTTTCTCACGGGATCTTGTGGAGCTGGATTCTATTTGTAGAAATGTTCATCTACCTTATCCTAAGTCTACGGGACATTTGGATCTTTTTCCGTCAAGTTATCACTTTCAAAATTTGAGACAGTTTTCTGACTTGGAACACTGGAACCACTTGGACCTATTTTCTATTGGTGAATCTTGTGGATCACTTTCATAGCTTGTGGAGCTTCAATTCGTTATTTCCAATGTTCCTTGGCATATGGCCGACCTTCCCTTGGGTCTGCACTTCATTCTTTGGATTTTTTCGAAGGGATCTCTTTGGCAAAGGTTGACCTGGTTGTTTTACATGTTACATCTTGTTCATCGGCCTTTGTTTCATCTTGGACCGACACGGGTCATTTTTTATCATATAAATCAATGTAATTTAACATATGTGAATGATTTCTTGGCATAGGGAAGAATATTCATAAGGTTAAGAAGTCCGGAGTTGGCTTGTAGCCTTGCTTGAGCCAAATATTGACTTAGAGCCTATATGTAATCAGGCCAGTGTGTCGAGTCTTGTAAGCCGCATGTTGCTGGCATTTTTTAATTGATTTCATAATATAATTCAGTCTTTTCTGCATTGCCTCCATCACATTGTGTTGCTCATGTTGTGTTAACTCATGCTACACGGTTTGGACTGTTGTCTTTGAGGACTTACCCTGTCGTGACTGCACCAAGTGATATCAGAGCAAGCTTTCATTCCAGAGATTGTGAAGTCTTGTAAGATTTTTTTGCAGGCTGGCAGATTGAGGATCCAACCTACAGCTGCAAAGGACTAGCATAAAGATGACACAGAGAGGAAATGTTAGAAGTGGTGGAGCACATGGAAATGAAGACCCTATTATGATGGAAATGTTGAGAGGAATTGCAGCCCAATTGGAAGTTATTGAAATGGCCTAGAGAAGAGGTCGACATGTTGAAGATGTGAGTGATGATGAGGAAGAAGTAGTTGGAGAACAAGGAGCAAATCCACCGGCAAATGATCCAAATGAAGAAAGTTGTATAAGAGCATTGTCAAGAGTGAATACCAAACCACATTTTACCGCACCAAATTATGATGAAAAGTTGGACTCGGATGAATTGCTAGATTGGATCACGAAGATAGAAAAGTATTTTAATTTTGAAAGTACCGCTGAAGATAGGAAGGTAAGATATGCTTGCACTAAGTTGAAAGGACATGCATCTTTTTCGTGGGAACATTTGCAAGTAGCGAGACAGAGAAGATTAAATCTTGGGAGACGATGGTTATCAAGTTAAAATTAAAGTTTATGTATGTCTATTATCAAGTAAACCTATTCCAGAAGCTGCAAAACCTGAAGAAGAAAGAATCAAGTGTGAAGGAGTATACTGAAGCATTCTACAAGTTGAATATCAGATCTGGACATACTAATGATGAGATTGAGAAAGTTTCTAGGTATTTGAATGGGTTGTGGATATCTATACAAGATGAACTCAATCTAATCAAGTTGCAGAGTGTTGAGGAAACTTATCAATATGCCCTGAAAGCATAAGAGAAGTTGAACAAAAGACATGAGAAGAAGAAAAGAGGTAGAGGTGGAAGGTTTTCCAAGGGAAGATTTCAAGGAGGAAGAAGTTATTTCAGAAGGAGAGGACCATGTATAGATCGAAAAAAAGACAAGGAAGTTAGCAAAGATGGTATTTCATATAGGAAGGATGATAGAAGTTTTAATCAGAGAAGAGAGACTAATGGATACCGAAATGAGGGTTACGAAAAAGAAGACAGAAGACAAGATAAAAGAGTGTTTAGAGGAACCTGCTTTAAGTGTGGACGAGAAGGAAGTGTAGGAAGACAAAGAGAAGTGGGAGAGTAGCATTGGTAGAAGAATACCATACCAAATCAGCTAATAAAGCAGAAGATGGAGAATTTTTGGTGATTAGGAGAGCTCTGTGTCATACCGGAGAAGATGAAGAGCCCTTGTAGAGGAGGAATTTGTTCAAGACCAGATGTAAGGTATCTGATAAGTGTTGTAAAGTTATTACTGATAGAGAAAGTTCAAATAATCTTATTTCGGAGGAGACGGTGAATAAGATGAAGTTGGAAACACTGAAGAACCCTAAGCCTTATTAGATAGCATGGATTCAGGATGATCATAAGATACTAGTAAGTGAACAGTGTTTAGTGAAATTGAAGATTGGATCTTATCATGATGAAGTTTTGTGTGATATTATGCCTATGGATATTTGTCATATCTTGTTGGGTAGGCCTTGGCAGTTTGATAGACAGGCAATACATGATGGAAGGAAGAACATACACACTATTGTTGCAAATGGGATGAAATAGACCTTGTTACCCTTGGAGGAGCCACTAAAAACTGAAGTTTGTACAAGTGATAGAATTTGTTTGGTGGATGGAAGGAAATTCCTGGATGGGATGAGAAATGAAAATGTATGTTTTGTTATAGTTTTTAAGAAGACTGAAGATCTGGAGCATGAAGGAGAACATCCAAAAGAAATAAAGGAGTTGTTGACAAAGTATGGAGACATCATTTCAGATAATGTACCTAATGGATCACCCCCTGTGAGGAGTATAAGTCATTGCATGGACCTAATTCCTAGAGCTAGTTTGCTTAATAAAGTAGCACACTGGATGAAACCAGCAGAGAATGAGGATCTAAATAGACAAGTGCAGGACTTGTTTAGGAAAGGTTTGATCAAATAAATCCTGAGTCCTTGTATAGCACCAGCAGTGTTAGCACCTAATAAGAATAGAGAATGGAGGATGTGTATCGACTCTAGAGCAATAAACAAGATCACAGTAAAGTATACATTTCCTTTACCTAGGATGGATGACATAATGGATTGTTTGGGTGGAGCCAAATAGTACACAAAGATAGACTTGAAAAGTGGATAACATCATATCAGAATCAAAGAAGGAGATGAGTGAAAGACAACATTCAAGACAAATGAAGGATTGTATGAATGGTTGGTGATGCCTTTTGCATTGACTAGTGCACCGAGTACTTTCATGAGGTTGATGAATAAGGTATTAAAGAAATTATTGGGTAAGTTTGTTATTGTGTATTTGGATGACATTTTGATTTTCAGTAAGACAAGAGAATAACATATGTTGTATTTGAGACAAGTTGTTGATAAACATTAAGTGCAGTTTCATGAAGGAAGAATTAGTCTATTTGTGATTTGTGATATTTGTGGATGGATTGAAGATGGATCCTGAGAAGGCAAGAGCAATTGTTGAGTGGACTACACCAGAAAGAATTAGAGAGGTAAGATCATTTCATGGATTAGCTAGTTTCTACCAGAAGTTTATCGAAAATGTTAGTTCAGTTTGCAGCCCTATTACAGAAGCAATAAGAGGAGATAGAAAGGATTTCAAGTGGACAACCGGAGCAAATAAGAGCTTTGAATTGTTGAAGCGGAAAGTGATAGAGCACACTATGTTAGCTTTACTAGATTTTAGCAAAGTATTTCAAGTGGACTATGATGCATGTGGAAAAGCAATTGGAGCAGTATTAAGTCGGGAAGGAAGACCGGTAGCTTATTTTAGTGAGAAGTTGAATGATGCAAGGAAGATATATTCAATGTATGATCAGGAATTTTATGCCATAATTCAAGCATTAAAGAAGTGGAGACATTATTTGTTGCCTAAGGAGTTTGTGTTGTATATCGATCATCAAGCTTTGCAATATTTGAACAGTCAGAGTAAGTTGAATCAAAGACATATGAGATGGGTGGCGTTATTGCAAAGTTATGCCTTTGTGTTAAAGCATAGAAGTGGAAAGACAAATGGAGTTGTTGATGCTTTGACCAGAAGGAGGAACTTGCTGACAAAAATGAGAGTGGAGGTATTAGGTTTTGAGGAATTGAAGAACTTGTATGCGGATGACCTGGATTTTGCAGAACCTTGGAAATCTTGTAAGGAACCGGCTATGGTGGACAAAAGTAAGTGGTTAGATTATTTCATTCAAAATGAGATGTTGTTTAGAGGAGTTCAGTTGTGTATACCTAGAAGTTCTATTTGAGAAAGTCTGATAAAGGAGAAGCATGGGGGAGTATTAGTCAGACAGTTTGGTGTTGATAAGATAGTGGCATTGATTAGTGAGAATAACTTTTGGTCTCAAATTCATAAGGATGTCTAGAAATTTGTGCAGAGCTGTAGGATTTGTCAACTTGCAAAAGGTAGTAGTCAGAATGTTGGATTGTATAATCCTTTGATAGTTTCGGAGAGACCTTGGGAGGACATAAGCATGGATTTTATACTTGGATTTCCTAAGACACGGAGAGGAAATGATTCTATATTTGTAGTGGTGGAAATATTTGCTAAGATGACACATTTCATACCCTGTAAGAAGACAACGGATGCAGTACATGTTGGCAAAATGGTGTCTCAACCTTGCATTTACATGAGGTTAATATTTATAGTAAGTTTTCATTTGGGCACGAAATGGTGCGAAATTCTCCTTGAAGCTTCTGGTTGGCTAGAATAAGCATTCTGGTAAAGTTATGTTGCAAGATCACGGTTAGTTTTGAAGATATTAAACTTTTCATTTTGGAGGGGTGCAATGAAAGGTTTAAATTTAATTTTGAGGACTTTAGAGGCCCCAAAATGGCCCAAAAAGTGGGCATAAGCAGTGTAGAAGCATACAAGCAAGTAGAGAACTTTGCAAACTTTCTAGTGCTTCAAACGGTTCGTCAATAGGACACACGGCTCTCAAGTTATGGCCTCCAAAAGTTTGTACTCCTAAAATAGGAAATATAAAATGTATGAGACACATAAATGAGTTGTAAAAGGGAGGGACATGTGTTGATGTGTTTTTTAACACATCATAGGTCATCTAGAAGGGAGATAAGGTTGGCTACACCTTATTGGGTGGTTTTAGCCCATGGTTTTGTAATATCGTTTGATGGTTTCTTGTATTGTATCTCCTATATATGAGGTGTGTGAGATGGAGGTTGTGTGTAAGAGCCTTATGGCTATTAGCTACCTCTAAATATTTGATTAGTGGTAATCCTACGAAGAGCTTGCTCTGCAAGTACATTGTAATCTATTTTTTATTGTTGAATAATATATTGGGCAGCTTTTGGAGTGTCGGGTTTTTCTCTCGAAAGAGTTTTCCCCACATAAATCATTGTGTTATGGTTTGAACGTTATTATGTCTATTTTGGTTTTTTTGTAACTATTGTGACGATTTGTAAAAGTTTTTGCATTACCCTCCTCTCAAGGTTAGTGTAGGAAGTTGTTTTGCTACTTAACTTCCTTACACTACATGTTGTTGACCTATTTTTGAAGGAGGTGATGAGATTCCATGGATTATCTAAAAGCATAGTTTCAAATAGAGACACTAAGTTTGTTGGATATTTTTGGAGGATGCTTTGGAAAAAGATGAAGATAGACTTGAAATTTAGTTCTACTTTTCACCCACAAACTAATGGAGAGACGGAAGTGGTAAATAGAAGTTTGCAAAATTTGTTGAGATGTTTAGTTGGAGAGAAAACCAAAAGTTGGGACTTGATCCTTGCACAAGCATAGTTTGCCTACAATAATTCAGTGAACAAGAGTACCGGAAGAACACCTTTTGAGATTGTTATCGGAGATCACCCTAGAGGCATATCAAAATTGAGAGACATTGGTAATGAAGATAAAAGGAGTGCAGAAGAAAAAGAATTTGCAAAGCATATGAAGACAGTGCATACTCAAGTCAAACAACATTTGGAGGACATGAACAACAAGTATAAGGAGAAAGTGGATGAAAAGAGGAGACATAAGGAATTTGAAGTTGGCGATGAAGTGATGGTATATCTAAGAAAAGAGATATTCCTAGTTGGAACCTATAATAAGTTGCAGATGAGGAAGTTTGGACCTTGTAAGATCTTGAGGAAATTTAGTTCCAAAATTGCATATGAAGTGGAGTTACAAGATAGTTTGGGTATTTCACTTATATTCAACATTGCAGATCTCCATCAGTACCATGAGGCAGAATTCAGTGAGGACAATGGAGCTGACTTGGAGACTTAGATACCCCAGAGGATACCAGATCAGATTGAAGACATTTTGGATAGTAGGATTAGGTGTAGCACCCGAAGCAACCAGTACAAAGAGTATCTTGTGAAGTGGAAAGGTAGACCGATTGAAGATTCATCATGGATTTATTAGGAAGAGGTAGACCATCTTGGTTTTCCTCTGACCCCAACAAAGTGAGGGACACACTTTTTCAACAACCTCGGATGTTTGATGCAGGAGCATCCATGGTTCTTGGCAATCTTGCATCAACCAAAAACATTTTCTTTTCAGTTTCCACATTTCTTTTTGCGTTTCTCTCCATTTTCTCACCGGATCTTGCGGAGATGGATTTTGTTTGTAGACATGTTCATCTACCTTATCCTAAGTCCGCGGGAAATTTGGATTTTTTTCTGGCAAGTTATCGCTTCCAAAATTTGAGACAGTTTTCTAGCTTGGAACACCCAAACCGCTTGGACCTATTTGCTATTAGCGAATATTGTGGATCACTTTGGTAGCTTGCGGAGCTTCAATTCATTATTTCCAATGTTCCTTGGCATATGGCCAGCCTTCCCTAGGGTCCGCACTTCATTCTATGGATTTTTCGGAGGGATCTCTTTGGCAGGGGCTAACCTAGTTGTTTTACACATTACATCTTGTTCATCGGTATTTGTTTCATCTTAGGCCAGCGCTGATCATTCTTGATCATATAAATCAATGTAATTCAGCATATGTGATTCAGTTCTTGGATAGGGAATAATAATCATAAGGTTAAGAGGTCTGAAGTTGGCTCGCAACCTTTCTTGAGTCAAATATTGTATTAGAGCCTGTATGTAATCAAGCCAGTTTGCCGAGTCTTGTAAGTCCACATGTTGTCGACATTTTGTAATTGATTTCATGATATAATTCAGTCTTTTCTGCATTGCCTCCATCACATTATGTCTCTTTTGTTGTGTTAACTCACGTTGCACGGTTCGGACTATTCTCTTTGAGGACTTACCCTATCGTGACTGCACCAATATATAAAAAAATAAACAAACAAGAACTCAAATGAAAAAACATAAACTAACTAAAAATTAATAAATAAATAAATGCATTCAAATATATTGTAATAGATTATGCATCTTGTATTGGATTCAAATTAACCTCGTTTTCCCTAAACATACATTTTAACTTTCTTTGTTTAGTCCTTCTCATATCTTTCATATTATTTATTGATTCATATAAAAAATTAACAAGTAAAAATAATCTATATAAGTTCATCCCCTTTCTTTCCTTGCTTCCTTATCCCTTTTATATGGTAACAAGGGACTAATTCATGATGAAAATACAATATTATAGTCAGAAAGTGATGGGTTGGTATTGGTTGTGAAGCACGTTCACACAAAGATATCCTCATGTAAAACGTCTTTCTTCAAAAACTTTATGGTCAAAGATGCTTTGCATAAAAACATTGGTACCAATGTGGTGTCCTTTTACCTTTTATCACATATCATTTTATTGGCCTAAACTTGACACTTCAAATATATCATATTTGGGTCAAACTTGTCAAAGAATTTTTTTTAAATATATGTAAATAGCTCTTAATATTAGGTTTCTAATATATAAATTTTATATGTTTTTTATAGTTCTTTTTCTAATCAACTTAAATATACAATATTAAAATCTTGTAGTCTCTTCTTTCTCCCATGTTGTTTCTATGGTGATTCCTATTGTGGTTTCCACTCCATCAAGTCTTGCCAACTTTGGTTCCTAATTTGTCTAGTGATGTTACTTTTGGATCATGTGTTGTTGCAACAAAGGACTTTCCATTGCTGAATTTTAGCAACACCCCTGGCCTGATTTTGCATTCCTTGCCCATGGAATTTACTCCTAGTGTTTCCATTTCTTCTAGTCATGAGATTCGTATGGTGCTTTCTTCTAGCCATGACACTAGTGGTGCAAAGTTTACCTATGCAAATACTTTATGGTCCAGTTTTCTTAATGGAAACTCTTGCATTCATTTGGGATTCGCTCACCACTCCCTACAAGGTAAACCTTAGTCTTGTTCTCCTTCCTATATTTTATCTATAGCCAGGAAGCATTCAATAATGAATAACATCTTAAATGTCAAGCTATCATTTACAAATTCAATGGTTTTTGGCCTTCCCTTCTAAATCTAAACAAATAGGCTTTGGAGACTTAGAGGCCCCTCGCTAAAGCTAGGATTTAAATTTACACTTATGTAAGAGGTTTTTTCGTGGCATCCTTCTGATTAGGTGTTGCTAGGGTGCTGGAAGGTGGGGTTTGGATGTGGGGAAAGCACTCCCTCTCAAATTTTTATTAAATATTTTGCCTATTTGGCTTTGACTTCTCAATCTTCCTCTCCAATTTTGAGAAGATTCGACTTCTGAATCTATTGGTGATGCTCTTGATCATTTTCTACAAGATACTGTAACAATAAACTATGCCCATACTACTTCTACTCGCATTCTTATAGTAATGGACGCCTCTAATGATCTCTTGGGGGACATTGTCTTGCTTGTTAGGGATAGGCCTTAGACACATAATTATGAGGGTCTCTCTTTTCATTGTAGGAGATGCTTTTTTATTAGACACTTGACTTCAACTTTCCCTAGCTCTTGTTGCAAGAAAGGTGAGGTGACTTGGTGGAAAAATGCCCACCATGAACATTTGATGGTTCATGGTTTTTTTTTCATTTTTAGGATGAGGCATTAAAGGACTTGGCCTTGAGGGTTGCAATGACTTTTGTGACTCTTGAGGGGTTGCCTACTTTGGGCCCTATTTCAATTGATCCATTGTTTGACCCTTTGATGTGAAGGATCAAATCAACACATCATGCTTTATTGGATGCTTCGGGTAAGCATACAACTCCTATTTCTTTCCATCGGGGACAATGAATAATAACCTTCCCCCATCCCCTTGATTTGAGTCTTCAGAGGATGATATTTCATGAAAGATTGTCCAAATAAAGAAAAGAGGTCATCTTAAACATGCTTGCACCTCCTACCCCCAAGTATTGGGTGCTCAAAGCATTAGGAAGGGTCCAAGGGTGGCGTATTTATCCATCTTTATTTGTTTTGTTGGTAGCATGGTTACAATTATATGTTAGCATTATGTTATATGTTGTCATTGATGTCAAATCATGTGGTCTGGATTAGGTCCAGATGTGGTAAAAGATATGGTATGTTGAGCAGCAACGTATTGAGTGTTTGGATGTTTCTCGAATGTTTTGGATTTTTGGAAGATGTGTTGCTCAATGCTATTCTTGCGTCTGGATTGGTCTAGAAGTCGAGGTTTTTAGTTCGAACGTTGAAGTTGTATAACGGTAGTTGTATAGCATGTGAATAATATTTTGGATCCAGCTTTGGCAATGTTCGTAGCGTGTTGATATGCTTGATGAGGAATGTTGTAATGAGGTCTACTTATGATTCCTTCCCACCACCGGAATGTTTAGTAGAGACCTATTTTAAATATTTCTCTTGGCCGATGTTGAGGATTATGTTTTTCCAGAGAGAGCATATAAAAGAATTTGATCTGGATGAGTTTAAGTGTGGCTTTTGTGTTGAAGACATGTGATATTGAAAGAATCTAGTTGTTGTGTTGAGTTGTGTTGTTGATCAATACTGAAAGTACTTTCAGTTGTGCAGACTTTATTTCAGTGGTGGATTCTCTTGCATATTTCTCTCTTCAGCAATGAGCCTGTCTAGGAAGTGAGCCCTATGGCAGTGAGTCTTTCTGGGCAGTGAGCCCTCCCACAATGAGCATCCCAGCAGTGAGTCATCCTTTGTAAAAATCACCTTTAACGTATGTTTATACATTGAGAATTAAATTCTCTGTGGTTTTTCCCTTATTGGGTTTCCACGTAAATTCGGGTGTTTCTTGCATCTGATCTGTTATGTGCATATGTTTTCATGATTATCTATTTTATTAATTCTGCTAATTGTTCTGGATCTATGGATAAAGTTTAAAAGAGGATTTTATTGTCAACTAATTCAGTCCCCCCCTCAGTTGCCTGGATATTCAACAACTGGTATTAGAGTTGTGGTTCCTTGATATAGAGCTTAACCGCTTGAGGTAGATCCTAATCCGATGGCACACAAGTTATCTATTCCTATCTTTGAAGGATTTGATATACTTTCTAGAAAGTGAAGATGAGAGGTTATCTGGTTTCTTTGAGCTACAACACTTGGAAGGTTGTGGGGACTAAGTATGTTCAACTAACGAATGGTCTTACTACTACGGATAAGATTCAAGCTTATGAAGAGAATGAAAAGAAAGGTATGTTATCTTTATTTGATTATCAAAGACTGAATTGACAACGGTTATTTCTTTGAATACTACTCATGAGGTTTGGCAGAAGCTGAAAGATATCTATGAAGGAAATGAGAGAGTTAAGTTGACAAAGAGGATAATAGCCAAGCGAAGGTATGAAAACTTGAAGATGGAAGGAGAAGACATTGTAAGCTATTTTGAGAAGGTTGAGAGCGTTGCGAATGAAATCAGAGAACTCGGAGGCACTTTGAATGACGAAGATGTCATAGACAAAATATTGATGACTTTATCAGTGAGTTACAGTGATAAGATCTCAACTATTGAAGAAACCTATGATCCGAAGAAGTTCACTAGAGAGAAGTTATTTGGTGTCTTAATTGCATTTGAAGTAAGAAATTTTGGAAATGACAAAGACAAATTAGAGACAACATTTAAAGCATCTGAAGATGGTCTGAATGATGAAGAGAGCCCGGATGAGTTGGAAGAAAACTTTGTGAGAAAACTGGAGAAAGGCACCAACAAATACAAGGGTATGTTACCCTTTAAATGTTTTAGATGTGGGAAGATTGGTCATATAGCTACTAGATGTCCGAAAAGGGAGCTAGACAAAAGCTCAGGGAAAACAAAAGAAAATTCAATAAGAAAGCCTATTAGGATAAGGATGATGCTAGCATTTCAGATGATGAATCAAAATATGAGGAAGGTGATTGTTTATTTCTGGTGAAAAGGATGTTCCTAAGTTTGATATTTCTAAGACTGTTGCTAATGCATGTCATGCTAGAAAATATAAGAATGAATGGTTGATTGATAGTGGATGTTCAAATCATATGACTGGTGATAAGAGTAAGTTCATAAAACTTGAAAAGTATGATGGAGGTTTTCTTAAATTTGGAGATGATCAGACAGCACAAATTGTTGGAATTGGTTCAATTACTTTTAATGGAAAACATAACACTGACAATATTTACTATGTGAAAATTTTGCATCATAATCTTTTGAGTGTTGGACAGATGTGCGAAAACGGATATAATAATGTTTTTCAGGGCAATGAAGGTGAGATCTGGAAGGAGTCCGGAATGGTTATTGCAGTTGGAAGGAGGACAAATGGAAACATGTATCAATTGGAAGGAGCTACTAGACATTGTTTAATATCCCAGCTTGATGACAGTTGGCTATGGCATCGGAGAATGTGTCACAACAACTTTGACAACCTGGTACAGATCAGTTCAAGGAGTGCAGTGAGAGATCTATCGAGATTAACTAAACCAAAGAACAACATTTGCAAAGAATGTCAAGTAGGAAAGCAAACAAGGAGCACATTCAGAGGAAAAGAATACTCGTCCAGTAGAATACTGGATTTGGTTCACAGAGATCTATGTGGTCTGACCCGAACAAGGAGCTTGCAAGGTGAGAGGTATTTCATGTTACTGATTGATGATTATTCTAGGATGACTTGGGTTGCATTTCTAAGAGAGAAGTATGAGGCATTAGAGAAGTTCAAGATATTCAAGGCAAAAGTTGAGAATGAGGTTGATAGGAAAATCAAGGGTTTAAGGTTTGATGGAGGTGGAGAATTTATTTCTAATGAGTTCAATGACTTCTGTGAGAAACATGGCATTAGAAGACAGTTGTCTGCCCCCTAGACACTGCAACAAAATGGTGTAGTGGAAAGGATGAACCGAACCATATAGGAGGCAGCCAGAACCATGATAAACAGCGCAGAATTACCAGAAGTCTACTGGAAAGAAGCAACTCATACAGCGGCATACACTCTTAACAGAATTTTATACTGGTGGAAATTTGGGAAGACATCTTATAAACCTTGGTATGGTAGAACTCCAACAGTGAAATATTTCAAAGTATTTGGAAGCAAGTGTTATGTCTGGAAAGATGAGGATAATCTTGCAAAGTTTGACAACAAAGAAAATGAAGGCATATTCTTCGGTTATTCAACAAAGAACAAGGCATGTCGGTGTTACAACAAGAGACTGAATAAGATAGTTGAAAGTGCAAATGTGAGAGTTGATGAAAGCACTACAAAAGACTTAGAAATAGCAACAAGATATGAATCTAATGAGTTGGGAGAAAAGAAAAAGGAAGAAGAAAATAGAAATGAAGAAAAGAATGATTAGAATGCTCTGGCATCTACATCCAAGACTCCAAGGTATGTCCAAAGGAATCATTCAGACGATCGGATTATAGGAGATAAGAGCAAAGGTATCATCACAAGAAGCAAAGTAGCTCAAGAACAAGTCTTGTTGTGTTTACTATCTAAAACTGAGACAAAGACTGTAGAAGAATCGTGTAATGATGAGAAGTGAATGAAGGCAATGAAAGAGGAACTAGATCAGATTGAGAAAAATCAAACATGGAAATTAGTCAATAGACCAAAAGACAAGAATATGATTGGAACTAAATGGGTATTCCAGAACAAACTGGATGAAGATTAAAAGGTTGTAAGAAACGAGGAAGGTTGGTTTGCAAAGAATACACTCAGATTGAAGGCATAGACTTTGATGAAACTTATGCCCCGGTTGCTCAAATGAAGGCAATCTAGATGTTCTTGGCATTTGCAGGATTCAAGGACTTCAAGGTCTATCAGATGGATGTAAAATCAGCATTCTTAAATGGAGAATAAAAAAAAAAAATTACATTGAATAACCGAAAGGTTTCAGGTTAAGAAATGATCCAAACATTGTTTGCAGATTGAATAAGGCTTTGTATGGACTGAAACAAGCCCCTAAAGCTTAGTACGGAAGATTACACAAGCACCTAATTGATCAAGGATTTCAAAAGAGTTTGACTGATAGAAATTTGTATTTTAAGATTGATTCGAGTAAAATCCTAATTGTTGTGGTATATGTTGATGACATAATATTCGAAGGAAATGAAGATATGTGTAGAAGATTTGCTAGTGAGATGCAGAAATAATTTGAGATGTCCATAATTGGTGAGTTGAATTTATTTCTAGGTTTGCAAGTTAACCATAATGATTAAGGAATTTCCATTTCTCAGTCTAAGTACATCAAAGAGTTCTTAAAGAAGTTTGGACTGGAAAATTCCAAACCGATGTGTACACCTATGACCACCGGATGTAAGTTAACCAAGGATGACAAATCTCTTAAGGCAGATGCAAGTCAGTACAGACCAATGATTGGACGACTCTTATATTTAACTGCTACTAGACCGAATATCATGTATGCAGTATGCTTGGTAACTAGATTTCCACAAGAACCAAAAGAATCTCATGTTGTGGCAGTAAAGATGATTTTCAGATACCTTAAAGGCACAGAAGAGTTTGCTTTGTGGTATCCTAGGAGTTCAAATTTTACCTTGCCAGCTTATACAAATGAAGACTAGGTTGAAAGTGTTGTTGACAGGAAAAGTACAAGTGGAGGAGCATTCTTTCTTGGCTCTCGGTTGGTTGCTTGGTCGAGTAAGAAGCAAGACTTTGTGTCTCTATCTACAGAAGAAGCAAAATACATTGCAGCATCTTCATGTTGCACACAGATCTTATGCAGACTTTGAAAGACATTGGTGTAAAGTTTAATGATCCTATCTCAATCATGTGTGATAATACTAGTGCAATAAATATTTTAGAGAATCTGATACAGCATTCTAGAACAAAGCATATATCTATCAGGTACCATTTCTTGAGGGTGAAAGTGTTGAACAATGAAGTCAGACTTGAGTATATGCCTACAAAGGAAAAGATTGCAAATATCTTTACTAAGGCGTTGTGCAAAGATACTTTTGGCAGAAGCTAGGGGTATTACCCCTTTCCACTTTGAACTAATGTGCATTTTGATGTGCATTGGTCCAATGAGAAGCTTGCATATTCTTTTCTGGACTGATGCTTGAGTGCTTCCTCTCAGGGGAAGCAAGAGTGAGTTTCTTAGGGGGAGTTTTGCCCGCCTTTGTCATTGTTGTCAAAGGGGGGGAGAGCATAATTTTTATGTTTATTGTCTTGATGAATGTTGTTGATGGATGTTGCCATCAATGACAAAGGAGAGATTGTTAGCATTATATTATACGTTGTCTTTGATATCAAATCTTGTGGTCTGGATTAAGTCCGGATGTGGTATGTTGAGCAGCAACGTATTGAGCGTTTGCAGGTTTCCCAGTTGTCTTGGCTTTTTGGAAGATGTGTTGCTCAATACTATTCTTGGGTCCGGATTGATCTGGAAGTTGAGGTTTTTGGTTCGGATGTTGAAGTTGTATAACAACAGTTTTATAGCATGTGGATAATATTTTAGGTTCGACTTTGGCAATGTTCGTAGTGTGTTGATATAGTCGATGAGGAACGTTGTAATGATATCTAATTCTCATTCCTTCCCACCACCGAAATGTTTAGTAGAGACCTATTTTAGATCTTTGTCTTGGTTGACATTAAGGATTATGTTTTTTCAGAGATAACGTATAAAAGAGTTTGAACTGGATAAGTTTAAGTGTGGCTCTTGTGTTGAAGACATGCGAGATTGAAAGAATCCAGTTGTTGTGTTGAGTTGTAAATTGATACTAGAAGCAGTTTCAGTTGTGCATACTCTATTTCAGTGGTGGATTCTCTTGTATGTTTCTCTCTTTGACGATGAGCCTTTTTGGGCAATCAGTATCTCGGAGTGAGCCATCCTTTGTAAAAATCACCTTAACTGGTGTCACCTCAACCAGTTTTTATATATTGAGAACTAACATTCTCTGTGGTTTTTCCCTTCTTGGGTTTTCCACATAAATTCCTATGTTTCTTGTGTGTTGTTGGCAACATCTAATGTGTGACATCTTGGCTATTATTTGTGATAGCTTCTCTTTGTTGGCAATGTTTTTGCTATTTTATAATTCTATGCTAAATCTAAATTTATATGTTGTAAGGGATTCCATGGCCCCTTCAAAACATGTTTTCCCATAATAAAAAACATATATATATTATTTAATCAAAAAAAAATTTAATTGATTTTTTTTTCTAATCAACATAAATATAGATTTTGCCTAATCAACATAAATTTTATATTTAATCAATAGTTTTTCATCCATCATATGACTCCTCTCATAACCATGATGCTTCTTTAGCTTCTAGTGCAACCTTAACATGTCTTCAAATCATATTAGGGAACCTCTTGCACTCATCTCACAATGTACTTTGCCTTCAACTTGGGACTAGCTCCATATTTGTGGTGGAAGGTTCCCTTTTGCTTCATCACTTTATTGAGCTCTTTTTTTTGCATGTTGATAGGCTTTGTGTTACTAATTATGTTTTGGTCAACATTATTTCCAAGGAACAAAGTATTACTTAAAAAAAGGTAAAAAGTACTATAAACACTTCATAAAAATTTAATCAAATATCTACTAAAAGAAGCAAAACATAAAATGGTGGAATCGACAAGGAATGAAGGAAACATTAACTCAATGGATTTTTTTGCCTTACATTAGTTCACCCATATGCAATGTTATAAGAAAAAGGAAGGAATCTAAGTACTAGAGGTGTAGAGCTAGATGATGAAGCCATCCCTTGTTTTTTAGGTTCATTCAATGGCATCTCTTATGCCTCCCCTTTTTTATGTCTCGAGGAAGATCAATGCATTTCTAAAAGCTCTAAGAAACATGCAAATATAGGTCTTATCTAAGATGGGGAAATTGAATTTGGAGAAAAATTTGTAACGAGACAATAAAAGTTGATGATAATGGAATTCATCAATTTCTATATCTTGGCAGGACCAAACCACCAAGTATAAAGTTCGTATATTGTATTCTTTAAGGGTTGCTTAGTCCATATAATCCATTATTTTGATATCATATTATGTTTGCATTCATATTATTATTTGTTGTATAGGGGCGTTATCTAAGACAGGGAGATCGAATTTGATGGAAAAACTGCGAGGGGGAAACTTTGAAAGATGTTGCTAATGAAAGTCAATTGACTTCAAATCTCAAAAAATCCAATCCCCCATTAATGAAGATCATAAAGTATTATTTTCACATCATCTTTTGCAATCCCCTTCTTGTATTTTTAATTAGTTGTATATAATTGTCGATTTATAGCTGTCGCAATGTCAAACTCTTTTATTAGTCCTTGATTGACATTTCCCTTATTGGTTGTTAGGCCTCATTAGTCTTTGTATAAGGGCTCGAGCACTTTCAAAAATCCAAATTTACCTTATAATCCCAAAAAGAAATGAAAAAAACTAATAAAATGTGATGTAGATTATTATCCAAACAACTATAAATAGATGATATACAAAATATAGCTTAAATCAAATTTAAATTCTTGACTACATTAATATCACATTATTAGATTACATTGACTTCAAATTTTTTACCACACAATGTTATAAATTGCACAAAAGATTTTATAGAATAATTCCGCAATTGATCATCGATATATAAATCTAACAAATATTAACCTCAACATCTAAAATGCTTTATTATACATATTACAAAAACTTATATTAAATCTTAATTAATGATTAAAATATATATAAATTATACTAGGTTACTATTGCTCCATTGTTTTTATTGTACCATCAACTGTTGACATGTCTTCAATATAAGGGATCCAATTTGTTGGATTAAAATGATTAGCAAATTGGATTAAAATGATTAGCAAATGTAATGTGGCACTTAACTTAGAAAGAAATAAATCATAATGATTTTTTTTAAATAAAATTCAATCATTTGAAAAAAATTATGTGAATACTTTATGAGCACTTCTTTTCTATATTTCTTAAATATGAGTTGGGTTTCCCTAGTGCATCAAAACAGGGGATGCTTTCAAGACTTCCCTATGCTTTCTAGTGAATCTTTATTACCAAACATAATGTTATGCTTGATTTAGGTAAAAATAAATGATAATAATTTTTTTTAAATAAAATCCAATCATCCAAAAAAAATTATGAGTACTTTATGAGCATTTTTTTCTATATTTTTTTAAATATGAGTTGGGTTTCCCTAGTGCATCAAAACAAGTGATGCTTTCAAGATTTCCCTATACTTTCTAGTCAATATTTTATGATACAGCCTGAGTTGGCCTAGTGGTGGAGAACGTGTGCTCTTGAAAGAGAGGTCACAAGTTCATATCCCACTAGGGGTAAGGTATGTATGCCTCGTTTGTAACACGAATAGATGCCTCTTGGAAGGAGTATAGGTTAGTACAATATTGCTATAAGCCATCTATAAACCCATATATAGACTGCCTAACATCGTGGACTATAAAAGAATCTTTTTCTTCTTTCTTTCTTGGCAATCATTGTATTCAAGTCATATTCACAGGGACGAAACACCTAAACTTTTAAGTGTGTCGCCCACCCTAACACTACTCCCCAAGGAGTTTCCCTCAAAATCAAACCTACTTGGCTTACCATCTGATATGGGTAACTTTCACCAAGTGGACCTTACGAAATAGTCATATGAAGCTCCCTAGCTCTCCCTAGTCTACAATGAGCTATATTTCATGAGTACTAGGTCGTAAGATCACATCATAGATTAACATGGATGGCTCTTTTGGCACTCATTAAATTTAGGTGATAATTACCAATATAAATCCAGTTCAATCACACTTAACCATGGGGTTTTCACCACTGCTTAGCTTGCTTACCACAATTACAAAACCTTTCACATGTGTTTCACTTAAGAACCAACACTAGCTCTATCACACTTGAAACCTTCGGCAGGTGTTTTACATAAATATCAACTCTAGCTCTATCACACTTGACTATGGAGTTTCCCCCACTGCTTAGCTTGCTTGCCACAATTACAAAACTTTCAGCAGTGTTTCACTTGAGAAACATTTGTGGAGCTCCATAGCAAGGACTTTACCTTTAAAAACATTTCTCATATTTCTGGAGCTCATAAGCAACCTTTTCAATTGTTTTGCTTAATTTCTAAAGCCATTTGCAGAAACGCATTTAATAATGCCAAATATCCTAGATACAGGATACAAATTGCTTTTACCATAAGAGCAAAAGCAAAACTATGCAATGCACTAAAAACATCAATAGCCTAATGCCCATATTAGGTGCCAAGAAACGATAAGACATTCATCAGTTGGTCAAAAGTCTTGCTAACCAAGAGGGTAACTCTCTCCAGAGTATACACTTAGTTTTTATATATGGAAGGCCACATTCATAAAAAAGCCGGCCTAAGAATAAAAGAAATGAAACAAAATTTGGAAGTTACCATGTGCTCGATAATACTTCTCAAAATGTGTGCTGCAGTCTTTACCTTTAAAGCGTATGTTTAGTTGCCCAAGCAACAGGTGATGAAGAATCTGTAATGAAAATTTTATACCATAATATGCACTATGCCAGAGAATATTCCCCAAGATTTGGAAGCATTCTCACTCATTCTTGATCACCTTATCTGGATACAACAGAATTACCTTTCACATGATGTCTACCACTACCAATTGCCGATACATCAGAAACTCCTTGAAAGATAAAAATTCTGCTTGAAATATATGGAAACTAGTAAATCCTAGTACTTCAATCATTACACTTTCCTTTAAATGGAAAGCATATGATATAGCATGCATTATACCAAAGAATGTTCTTCGATGATTGGAAACTGTATCAGTCTTTCTTGCCCACTTTGTCTGCTTTCTGTTTCCTTTCCTCAAGGAGCTTGACATGCGCTTTCTTTTTGGCTTTACCCATCTGCATAAATGAGCCAAAAAATAAGTTCTCCAATTTCATTATCGTATTGTGGTTCATTAACACATTACAGGACAGCATTTCTACCAAAACATCATAATAGAAACAAACAAGCACAAAATCCTATCTGTCTCGAGAATGCATAAACCCTGACAAGTATTTTCAACTTTCAAGCATTGAAAACAATAGCGTGTACAAAACTTATCTCAAATGTCAACAATGAAGAAAATATGACAAGTACGAACCATAGTTTCTGTTTGATTAATAAAAATATATATAAGAAATGACAAGCTTTTGACTAATTTTTGAAGCATTAAAAAGCTATCACGGTATACAATACTACTTTCAAACACAAAGAAAGAATTACAGAACATCAGGCTTATCCATCTTTAGGTACTAAAAATAGCAGAGTCTGCATCCACTTTCAAATAGTCAAAAGCTACAAAACACTAATTACGCTGTTCACACAATAATAATTTTTCCTCCAACGCATTCATTATGTACGGAAGAATTAAATTCTAGAAACAAACTAAAAATTCATGTTTAGATATTTATTGAGATGCTGACCTTAGAAATATTAACAGAAAAACATAATGCAGCAATTGATTTCATGTAATATTGTTTTTGTTTATTTCTTCTAATCAAATATTGCTGGAGCACAAGCTCCTTCATATATGTTGTACGATAGCGACAAAAGACACCATACACGTTTTGAACCCAGGGACTCAATATTACCGTTCTAAATGTATGCATAAGCTAAAGAAACTGGCAAAAGACAGGCATTAACAACTGAATCTCATGCTCAGTAAAGGTAAATTAGAACAGCGACGAGTGGAAGCTATACCTAGTTAAATGCTTAAGCACAAACATATGAACAGACCACCTTTTCTCACTCCTAGTATATCTTCGAAGCCACTCAGTTTTACTACTATTTGGTTCAAACTTCCAAAGAAAATAACAAAAATGGAGCAAAGATAGACTAAAATTTAAGAAATTTAGAAAACACAAAGGATGTAATCTCCAAACAATATTGGTGGACTGGAGATCTCAGACTTCACTGAAACAGAAAGTGTCCTTGCATAACACAGAATGCCTATGAAATGAGAGACTCCAATCTCTGCCATACTACTGATTTTGAGATTAGGGATTGTATATGGCATATGATACTGAGAGATCTCAAAAATTAAATTGGCAAATGAGTGCTGATGTTTTCATCTTCCAGAGTACAAACATAAACTCCTTACTGGAGCTGCATGATTGGAAAACAAAAGAAGCCGCAACTCTTTACTACTGCATTCCATTTGGTGAACTCTTCTGGGTCCAATAAGTTTTCTATTCTTGACAAATTTCCCACATAAAAAGTTTGAAAAACTATATAAGTCACCAAAAATTGTCATTTACTTCAAAAAGAATGATATAATAGATAAAACATTGCTTTCATTGTTCTTGAGATTACAGGACTAACTCGAAAGTAATGATAATTGTTTAGCTTGAGTTTAGTCCTTATGAACTATCAGTGATTGTGTCATGTCCCTGTCGATAAGGAAAATCGCAGCACCCCACTAGGTAGACCACCCCATGCTGGATGTCCAATGTGCCTGCCACTAGGGGCCAAGAGGGTGAGTGTCTGCTCTTGGGCTTAGTGTGAGGATTGCTTCGGGCCGACAAATCATGATCCCTCATTCAAACCCATTGTGATAGAATACTAAAAATGAGTATTTATGTAACATGGCTTATCTAGTGATTTACGATGATTATACCTATTTAAAACTCATGTGTGATTACTAACCCTAACAGAAATAATTGGATTTATGAATTAAAAATACATATACGATATTGTCTAATATGATTGCAGGACCTAAATCAGGATTTATCTTGTAAAAAAGCATTTAATTGGTAAACTTATATCTCTAGCTATCTTACAATTCTTATTTTAACGGAATTTATGATTCTAGGGCAAGACTTAAGGCAATCCCAAAATGGGGACATTACAGATTGCAGAATCCAAGACAGCATGGCTGCTCAAGTGCAACATGGATATCATAACCATTAAATACACCACTAGTATTTAAGGTGATTGAGTGATTATTATACATTTATAGAATTGAAATATACATTGGACCACTACAATTGTTCTTTATTTTGTAACTAAATACTCGAATTATAATTATGTTTGAGTGTTTGTGTAAACCCCCACCTTTCTGGTTGCCATAAAATATGGTAATTTGTGTGCAGGACAATTGCAAGGGAAAGCTGAGCAAGACAATAGCATAAGACAGTTGAGCAAGATATTCCAAAGGGAAACAGACTCAGAATTAGAAACAGAATTGAACCAATTCTGGCACTACAGGAGATTATGAAAAATCCATCAATGAAGGATAATATCTTGTTCAAAGAGTAACGGCTGTGGTGACAGACAACAAATGGCTTGATTGATTGATCACAAGTGTGTTTCTGCATTTGATTTGGACAACTTGTGCAGCAAATGTTGAAATCTGACCCAGGTAACCAGAACTTGTCATGTTATACTGCTGGTGTAATGCTGTCATGATATATTGAAGAGTCTTTTTTTAATGTTATGAATGATATTTTTTTTATAAAAAAATGCTTTGCTGTTGGGGACGTCTGGCCATCCCCAGGATGGTCAAAGGATGTCTCAGAAATACCCATCTGTCTCAGAGACAGCTCACACGTCCCTGCAGAATTTTCTGCAATGCATTTCTGGAACATTTTGAAGATTTGAAATTTTTTTGGCTGTCCTGCATAGGGACGTGGTTTAGGGCCAGGGATGCATCCTCATGGAACACAACTTACTTTTCTTTAAGTTTATGCATAGAATGATTAAAGCCAAAGAGGGCAGCTGAGCAACTTATGTATTGGATTCCTCAAGCCCTAAAACAAGAGGAGTCCCCCTTCCTATGATGCACATAAAACACCCCTCAATAATGCCCACCCCAACTTGGCAATAAAAGTAAGCCCAAGGTAAGGCAGGTTGGGTCGCTGGGCTGGGTCGCGGGGATACCTCTAACATGCCATAAAAAAATTTAAAAACCCCTCAATAATGCCCACATAGTATGAAATTGAAAGAGTGTTCAAAAAGCCAATAATGGCATAGTGTAATGGTTAAGCCATGAAGCTATAATTCTTGCCAACAAGATTCAAACCCCTATGAGGGTGATATTGCTTAGTATTCAAGTTGGGGATAAGTTCCCTCATATGTGGCCTCACCAATTCATAGCTCCTGTCAAAAGTGTTTACCCCTTTAAGAAAAAAAGAGTGCTTATAAAAATTGTCAAGTTGAGTGTTCCTTTGACATATTACAAACATGTTTTGCAGATTGTCAATGCTCTTCTTGAGGTTTGAACATAAATCTATAAAAGAAACTTAATACAAAACAATAGTAATAGTAAGATAAATCAAACAACCCACTAGTTGTGATACACTGACAAATTGTTCGATGGTAAATCAGTGCTAGTTGGGAGTGTCATCCCAACTTCCAGAGGCATAGATGATGGATTACCACTGACAAATTAAAACTTTCCATAACAGCTTTACCATACTTAGCTTCGAAACAGAAACAGCATCTTTAAGATGCCAAAACTCTACACCTAAACAATAATGCTGAAGCCCAAGATCAGTCATTTCAAAACTAGAAAAATGGTCAGATTTCACCTTTGGAATTGATTTGGCTCCACTGGTGGTGATAGCAAGATCATCAACGAACAATTAATATCACAATGTGATCACCAGTTAATTTTATATACAGATTCAAAACAGAATGACTTCTTCTGAATCCAAAACCTCTAAGGCATTGATCACTTTTTATTTACCAAGATCTAGGAGACTGTTTAAGGCCATACAAGGGCTTAACCCACCTGCAAAACCAAAGTCTTTTCTTGGAACCTAGAACCTTTGTAGCTACACCATGTAGACCTCCACTAAATTTTTGTTCAAGAAGGCAGTTTTCACATCTGTTTAATAGACTTTCCATCAAACTGAGCAATAATTGAGATTACAAGTTGAAAGACTACCATCTTTGTAATGGGGAAAAATGTCTCCTTTTGTGAATATCCTTTTGATTGCAAATATCCTTTTGTGACGAGCCTAGTTTTGTCCTTGTCCAAAGAGCCATCTGATTTACAACTAGCTTTATATACCCATTTGCAACCAATAGGCTTCTTCCCTCAGGGTAATTCAGACAACATCTAAACTTTGTTGTGCATTAAAACATGAAATTGCACCTTCATGGCATCCTCCCATTAATGTTTTTCCTTGGCCTCATCATATGTAAGAGGTTCAAATATCTGCAAAACAGCAAGCAAAAGAGGAAAATTTACCTGCAAACCACCTTAAACAAGTTATTTTGAAAAACTTGTAGGCCAACCTTCTGTGGATGTTGCCATATCAACTTCTCAAACATCCTTTTGTGTGGTACAATACCATTTCAGTATTTAGTGCTCATTTTTTTCAGCTTGCTTTAAGAGTGGGTATAACCCTATCTATCATCCCAAACATAATACAAACTATTCTAATGCCATTTTGGTTCATCGATGTTGACTTTCATTTGGATTCTTAGAACCATCAAAACTCCACCCTCTAATGTTGTTGGCTCTGTGCTTTGTTCTGAGCCTCTTTCAATTTTCACACCAGATTTATTGCTTGTCATTTCCCATACAAGACTACGTAGATTTACCAGCATCTAGGAAGAAACGCATCTTCAAATCTACAACCACATCTCTACTAATCACAATCTTACTCATAGAGACATGAAGTAACTTATACACCTATGACTACTCACTATAGCAAACAAACATGTGTCTACTTATTGCATCTAATTACTTCTCTTCCACTCCAGAATTAGTGCAAAAGCAACACAACCAAAAATATGCATGGCACTTACCAATGAACTCCTTCCCAACTATGTTACCAAATCAAAAAAAAACAAAGCATTTCTTGGTACAATTTCTCTATAGTGCCTCTCCTAGACTTGCATTTTGACCTACGCATTGATAGATTTATTTGGACAAATGGCTGATTCTTATATGGTTATTATGACTTTATTGCTATCTTAGAAGGTATTGATGATGCTATTTACTCGATGTGGATTTATGTCATATGACTCATCATTTTTGGAGATTTATATGACTTATAATGTTATAATGGCACTAACCCTATTTCATGATCATGGTTCTATGCGATGTTTTGATGTTATATTGTGTAACTGTCTTCGTGAGTAGAGACGATGCCATATCACTCACACCGAGCAGGATATGCCGTCACAATTCTCTATCACATGTCTATTTATTATGATGTATATGTATAGTATATGTTGTGTTTAGTGTTGGATGCAGGTTTGCAGGTAGTAGACATCGACTCCACCTGGCTTCACGGGTCTGAGCATGTCTCTATCCCAATGGCAAGTTGTCGAAGATGGCATAGTTTCCCTCACACACTCTAGGTCTAAGTCGTGTACCTTGTCGGTTGCACCACGACGCAAGTTGATGTTAGAGTCTTGAGTTGTGATTGTCCCCTTTGTTGGCGTAAGGTGATGTGAGTCTATGATTATTCATATTTGGAGATGTGTGATTGTTTAATTATTTATTATTTATTTTGGTTTGATTAATGTTTATTTGATTTAATTTATTTTACATTTGATTTATTGTTTAATTAAATCTTAATTATTATTTATTGTTAATTAACTTTTATTTATCTATATTTTAATTGAGTTTTATTGCCCATTAATTATTAGATTTTATTTTTATTTTATTTAATTCATTTTAATGATGTCTTTTAGATTTTCTATTATTTTAATGTTTATTTATGGTTATTTATTTAATTGTTAATATTATTTGATTGAGGCATTGGTATTTTATTAATGGATAAATATTATTATCCATGGTTATTTATTTAATTTATGTTGTGGTTTATTATTTATTGGGAGAATAAAACTTGTTTTCGTGAATAATATTTTATCTTGGGATGAGTAAAACTATTATTTAATTTATTATCTTTTATCCCTCTTTGGATAATTTGAATTATTATAAACTTAACTACGCTTTTATCTAATTGGTCGGATAGAGGGAGGTAGGTAAATATATATTTATTTATTATCTCCCTTGAACTATGAGAGGGTTGATATAATTTATTGTTTTGGGGATTATTCTGATTGGTCAATTTTTATTTAAGTTTTGGGGTTTAATTTTTGGTAATAGTTTGGTTTCCTGTGCACTCAAGGGAGGATGCCTTTCGGAAGAAAATTGTAGATTGCTTGAGGATTTGGTTTTGGTTTTGATTGTGGCATTGCACTTGGAGCTTACTGGATTTGGGAGGTTTCTTCATCGATTTTTCATTGTCATTGCTTTGTTTCCAGGTTGGATCTGATTGCTTTATTCTTAGCTTTGGATTTCCAGGAAAGATTGTTTGCAGGTGTTTGCCAAAAGATTGTTTTGGGATAATTTAGGAATGATTGCAATTGTTTATTATTCATTTGATCGAAGGATATAAATATTAGATGGGATTGTATTCAATCTGGGATTCTGATTTTATGCAGTGATGGGAAATGAGTGTTTGACATGTGATTTTATGGTTATGTTCTCCATGTGATTGTTCTATGTGGTGGTTTTTGTGTTGTGGAGGCTTGTGTTGTCCTTGTGAATCCTATTGCAGGTCCTCTTAATGATCGGTGATTCCTTATTAAGTTTTGGTTTGATATGGTTGTCTCTGCGACACTTTCCTGAGCAAGTCTTCGTCGGTTGAAGTCAGATTCTTGGTCATGTGATTCTATTGACCCCATGTAAACCCTATCATGCCCTTGTGATGGTCTTTTAGGTATTCTGGGTCAATTTCAGACCCTGATTGTGCCACTGCCCGAATCTGGGCATGTTTGATTGTTTCTTGTTCCCGTTTTCTAAATGTTGCAACCCAGGTCCAAAAGCGCTAAAACAGGCTACAATAGCACCACTCTGGGTGACAAAAGCGCCAAAGTAGCAACAAAAGCACCAAAACAATATCACACAGTTTCTGTGTCAAATTTGAAGTTCTCGTGGTTTCTTGGCTTGATTCTCACCCCAGAGGCTTGATTTACCATATTTGGTGGTTTTTGGGCACTGTGCTATTCAATTGTGATATGTATAAATCCATTTTGGCTCAAGCAAGTGGTTTTGCGCTTGTCCGTCGAGGTATTGATATGTTGCTCCAGCAAGTTGAGTGTGTCCTTATTGTTGAAGAGGTCTATTTGCAGCTCCAGTGAGAGGATATGATGAGCCTCATTGTAAGAGGAGTATTCTATGTTATTGGATTCATATGTTGCCCTTGGTTATGTGTATTTAACATTCTTGAGGCTCTTTTTATTGTTGCATTATGGCATAATGAGCTTATGACTTGATTACTTGATGTTTAGCCTTTGTGGAATGATGATGGTTATCTTTTGTGTTGTCGGATTTATGATCCTTGTTATGTATTCTATGTCGAGCTTCATGTTGATATTATGATGTATCTTGTTATGTTTTACCCTATGGTCATGGTCCATGGTTGGGAAAGTGGGCTCTTGCATGTGTAGGACCAAGGTCATAAGCATTAGATCTATAGGATGGGGGTCTAGGCCTATGGAACCACATGAAGATTTTATGTTGTAATTTCAAGTGATAACAATAATAATAATTGATTAGTGGGTTTGGGTAACTAGGAATTCACCTAATCAAGATAAAGAATATGTTGTTGTATGCCCCAATTGGACAAACCCAAGGAAATGGTTTTGGGATCTAAGATTGGGAAGACCGTTGGAGTGGTAACCCGATCTCCCTTGTGTGACTCCAAGGTGGAGACGGATGCCACATGAGGTTAGCATGTGATGACACTCTACCCCACGTGTCCATTATTCATATGCCTTGATTTGTTGATTATGCCTTTGGAGGTTTGGTTGCTTTGATTCAGCCTTGTGTTCTAATTGGATGTTGCATATTTATGTTGGAGTCTGGTGATATCATATTGTATCCCTTGGTTGTTAGGTGTCATCTTAGGTCTTAAGTGTGAGTTGGAACCTTATGTCATCTCTAAGCACGGGGGGTGGTTCCTATTTGGTTCCACATGGTCGTGTGGTTTGATGCCTTCTACCATTGGGATATTCTTCTTGGATGATAGCGTGCGTGGATTTGGATCTATATTATCTCATCATATGAATGGAATTCTTGGAGCATATTCTATGTAACTTGAATTGATATCATGCAAAATGAAGGATGCAATTGTAGAGAAGACTATGTATTCTGTATATTGAGAACATGTATAATAGAACTTGTAGTAGATTGAATTCAGAATGGGATGTATTGAGCGAGATTGCTGTAATTGGATATTCTATTGTATATGTTATTTTGATTAGAGAGGAATTAAATGATTGAGAGATATGAATGCAATGTCTTGTGTATATCTTGTGGTTGGTAGTGAATATGTTAACAATCATGTAAGCTTTGATTTGAAAGATGTTAATCTTCAATATAAGTTAACGTGGAATATGGAAACAAATGAGTAGTTGTGGATTTATATGGAATATATGAGACTGCAATATGCGTGTGTCCTATGGTGCTGATTTCTATGTATTAGGGATATTACTACTTTACGATGACCTATAATGTGGGATATGAATATGTACTTATGTAACTTGAAAGATTAAGCATTAGAATGGGATGTAGCAAAAGAGACTGTGCGGTTCCATGTGCTCTTGTATATTTGGACTTGAAGATATAGGACTATGTTCTTGTAATAAGATGATGTATTAATATATGGATTGTGTTGCAGAAATGCTCATCATGTTGAGAATGAGATTATATGATGAATTAGGGGATTGTAACATATGACTCTTGCATTTGTTTAGCAGCATGAAATCCCTTTTGGAAATTGATAAGTGCTTGCTGTTATAATCTTGTATATAGAATTATGAAGTGTCAAGTGATAAATGAATAAAGATGGGTATTAGGAACATTTGGATGGTATTTTAAATGAACCTAAAGAGTATGGATTGTGACAGAGATATGCTTGTGTGTTAAAGATTTATCGTAGTTGAATGGGAGGTATATGAATTGTTGGATAATAGTATATGGTGTTCTAGATGGATATGAGTTGAGATAGAAACTATGTCAAGTAATGACGTTGAGATGCCCTAGGGAATGGAGATATTGTTCGAGTATATATAAAGTTATGTTAATGATTAATGATGGATCCCGCTTGCATAATTAGATACTATGGTTGCATTCATAATGTCTATCATGTTCTTGTAAATTGTTAATGTTGTATTAATGCATGATGGTATTAATGAATGTTAACGATAACATGGAAGTCGTGGTTGACTTTTTTTTTTTAATTATCCCCTTTTGTTAGTAGAATATGGTTTATTTCTCTAGGGTATTTTGGCGGGCATTACAATCTCCTAGAATCAGATTCAAAATCATATCGCCTATGGAATAGGGCAGGGTTTGGTTTTTTGGGGTTGGAATTTCAAGGAAACTGGGGTGATTCCAAGTCGAACATGATGATTAGGAGACATTTCAAATTTTGATTTAGACAATGGCAAAAAATTCAAAGGAATACACTGACTCTATGACTAGACCAACTGAGCACACATGTATCCATACTTGGATATTTCTCCTACTTTTCAAGCCAAGTTTATGCTCTGTGGAAGCAGTGGAGATGAGCATAATTAAATTGATTCCAACATGGTGGTTGTGTGATTCCATTAACTCAAAAAAATACACCAAGTAGAATTCTACAGCAAATAAAAGATTGGAATCCTTGCCCATAGAGGAGGCATTGAAGCCCAATTACTGAGTGGGGGAGGCATCAAGCAGGTCAGGAAAAAAGGTGACAACGAAGGCTAGACCATGGCCACCTTACTATGGGTACTACAGCTAGATGGAACAGATGAAGGTGGTACTGATTGATGAGGTGTGGTTGTTCAAGTGGAGTGAGGAGGTATGGAAAGTACGACCCACCACTCTCCTTGTCTCATCCACAACCTATAGGAGCCCCATTTTAGAATTCTAGTTGATAAAAATAGATAAGAAACTGAAAAAATGAACATCCTGTTTCCTTACAAATCATTTGTTTTAGGAGTTCTAAGTGATAACGCACCTTTTTAGATTTTTATAACTATCCCATTCTCTACATATTACTAGCCCTATTTCCAAATGTAAATTGAGACTGAAGCTAATACCTGCATGGCTTCATATAACTTTCTCTTCTTCCCAGACATCATAATCTTTGACATTGCCTTAGAGTCATCGGTATCCTTTTCTGGCTCAAATCTCTTAGATGCAGAATCCTCCTGATAAGCTTCCTGCAAACCTTCCTTCTCCGTGCCTAACAGAGATGCTGAATATGGAATGCCTTGAAGTTCCTTTGCTAGATCTTCTTGATACGCCATCTCACTCACAATTTCCTGAAATAAGTCACAACAGAGAATTCTGGCTGAACTAAAATCTTATTTTAAAAATTAATTAAACAAAGAAATTCTCATGTTTGAACAACATCGTTAAAGCTCAGAACTTCAAATTCTCAAAAGCCTTTGTTATTGAAAATATCAAATAAGAAAACAGCATAGATGCATCCTATATAATTTACAAAGGAAGTGATATTACAGAACATACCACTTTTTCCTTTTCTGCTGCTTCATTAGCTTCATTACGACGAGCAACAGCATCTGCCAGCATGTTTTGTGGATCAGTCATATCCTGATCTTCCATCCCTGGCATAGGTAAAAGTTGCTTCTTTTCTGCCACTTGCAAGCGCTTGATTGTCTCAGCATACTCTGGCAAGTAACCCTCCACTTCATTATTAACAAAAGGTGAAAGATGAGGTGGAAGAACCCTGGTTCAGCCGAATAAGAAAAAGTATTAAAGCACTGTATTTCAAGGGCAAGGCAAAATGCAAAAATTAGTGCGAAGGGTCTTTCAACAACTAAGATCAGCTTCAACCATAAGCATTCAAACCAAAATAAGCCAATCATCATTGTGCAATAAGACAAAGGAGTGTGTATGACACTATCCTGACATAAGAAAGCATCAATCTATTTATTCCTGGGGCACGTAACCTTTCCAGCCCTAGTGTAACAGAACAAGGAAAAAGTGCCTCAATTTCAACGACAAAAGTTTTATGAAATCTTCCAACAATTAAATAATAGTTTCAGCCTCAGCAATAAACATTAATACTAGAACAAGTCAATTATCAATGCATGTAAGTAAATTTGTTTCTTTCCTGCAACTTGCAGGTGCTTGATAGTCACAGTATTATCTAACTCAAGCATAAGTACATTGGGGTTGTATTTGCAGGATTACATTGCTTATCACAGATCTTGCAAGCCAAACGACAAAATTTGCAAGTTGCAAATTTGGACTTAGCGGCTCCTGCAAATATTTCAACTAACTTGGAGTTTTAACTCGGTTCATAACCCACCTTGCAACTCCCACGAACTGAAAATTGGCAGTTCTTATGAATTATGATGCAAAGTATGCTAAAACAAAACTGTCAACTCACTAGACTCTACAATCACCATATGACAAGTCATATTGGATACACTTCATCTTGCTCTTGCATCTGCTGCCAAGAAACTAGATTGGGTAACAAACAGTTTCTGTAGCAATACATTCTCTGTTATTTGCACGTAACATGTAGAGATTGAAACCACTTATTGGCATTCCTAACATAATGTTATTCTTTTCAGGATTCAGCCCACTGGGATACCACAGCTTGGATATTGTACACTCCTCTAATTTATCCTATCAAACAAAAATAGAAGGGCATCTTTTGGCAGTTTGCTAATACTCATATCACTTTTATAATTTAATTTAAATAAACACCAAAGTTAATGTATTATATTATAGTAAAGGGTTGCCTAATTTCAGATTGCAGCTGCATGGCTAACAGTCTGGAAGTACAGCAGATGCTGAGAAATGCATGAAAATCTAAGATGATCTTCTACAACGCTTCTTACTTCACATCTTCTACCCAACAATTCCATGTTGGAAGACACCCCATACTAACTTCTAATGACACACATTATCATGGAAGGCAGGAATCCTTCAGCTGCAAGCTCCTAGCCAAAACTAAACAGCACCTCTCCACCACTTCATAGGCCAAAACTTTGGCTCTAATAGTAAATTATGCAAATGTAACCAAGGTTCCCACTAAAAGGAAGCGAAGGTTGCGCAGCCACAAAATACACAGCAAAAGAAAAGCAAGAAACAAAATTCACAAGAGACCACACATGTCTCAAAATAAATGCTTTACATCAATTTACAGCTGTCCCAAACTGGGAACAAACACTCTTGACAATTTGGATCAAGCCAAAGGGTTCCAAAAGATCCCTATTTCTATCTCTATGTTCTATTTTATACAATTCCTCATTTGGACCAAGACTTCACCCATTTCCTTAAATGTGACCTACTCTTTCAAAATTAAATTCTCCAATTCAAATTCCATTGCCAACTTTTAACAGCTAGCTTGTTGGCCCTTTGTCTTCCTTGCAAATTTCGTGCACCTTGGTAGCCTCCTCTAATGGTTCAATAACTAAGCCTTTAAAGCTATGACTCAGAGATTACACATCTTTACTAAGCAGCTAGTAGACTCATTATGAAGGTTCATTTAACTTATCAACCCAGGGACGTGAACTTGAAATGGGTCAGCACAATATGTGCACTAAGACTCGATTATGGCCATCATAACTTAAGCAAAGAACAATACTGGAATTGAAATACTGCAAATAATTAATAAAGGAAACTGAATTTAAGTTGATAACTAAACTGAACACGTGAATCTTAAACTAACACAAGGTACAGAAATGAAATTCCAGACAAACAGGCAGGAAACTACTCTACCCGCTTTGGCTACAGGAATAGGCATAGAGCAGAGTTTTGTGGCTGCAGGAACAGTCTACTGCTGGAATAGTACTAATTACTGAATGAAAAAAAACTGCTAAACTAACTAAGCAGAGTTCTCACCAAGTGGGCCCCCTTGAGTGAGACTTCCAAAATTAACACAAGTGCTGGAAACTCAGAATATTATCTTATTCATCAAAACAGAAATAAACAAAATGTGATAGCATGTTCTTCTATATCTCAAAGCTAGAAGTGAACTTACAACATCAGAGATCAATCTCTTTCAAGAGATAATTTGAGCATTATTTATAAAAAGAAAATCTACTAACTAATCCTAACCAACTGGTCGACCAACTCCACAACATAAGGAGGGTGCCATTTATTGAAAGCATGAAAAGAGGAAAGGAAAGATCATGCATGCGCTTGGCCAAGTCAAATAGGACTCCCTCAACAGAGATATAGCGTAGCATGCCCCTAAATCGACTCACTGATTGTACATAATTAATAAAGAAGGTAGTTGCAGCATTAAGTAGAAAAAGCTCCACCACGTTGATCACTTATTGACCTCTTCAACAACCGGCCAGCTGGTAAGAGTACTACTCCTTGTTGCAAGCTTCTTCATAACACCACTTTCTTGGTACAGATCTGCAAAACACGTTAGCACATACAAACAATCCACATTCCCCAAATCATCTGAAAAACAACATCCTTTCCAACACATGCACATTCAATAGATAATTATATAGCATATGGATTAATATCATGAGCTGTTTCAAGGTCAAACTTAAGCCCAAAATATAATAGTTTCTAAGGGAATAGCACAGTAAATAGTGTCATCACAATATCAAAATCTAAAGTATCATCATGGACATCATAATAAATCCTTAGAAAATGGGACCATAATCTTGTCTCATCGCACCTCTTCTTCCTTCTTGTCATCTCTTGTCGTCACTTTGAATTCAGCTCTAATGCCCTTACATCAAGATCAGACAAGGTTAAGGGGCATTCTCCAAGCTGTTTGGCCGATCAAGGCATCCTATCAAAATCCATTGAGAAGATAGTTCAAGGAACTCTTACGCAAGCATTTGGGCAAGGTGGCAAACAAGGTCACAAGCCAAGGAGCATGGAGACTGATAAAGTCATGAGGTCAAAATGGAGATTCAAATAGTTTGCCTAGTCAATTCATAAGGAGGCTAGGAGAAACCAATCCAACAATGACACAAAGTGTATTACATAATGTAGTCTACAACTCTATCCAACTCTATCCAATTGTAATATCCCCTTCTTCGACTTAGTCATTTAGCGAATTTCCATTAGCCTATTTTATTCTCGTAGCCTACTTTGATGTATTAAAAAGAGATTATTTTAATTAATTAAATTATGTTGCCTTAAGTTAAGGTTGCGGACAACTTTATTTAATTAATTTTTACAGTGACTTAAGTTAAAAAGCAGAAATAGAATAAAGTCACTTTATGTGGGCTAAAAACATAATTATTTTAATAAAGGTGAATTTAAAATTATATCTTTTTGAAAACTCCCGAGGAGGTTATAAAAGAGGAATAAAGGAGCTCATTTTCACATCTTTGGACATTTTATTTCTCCCATTGCCAGGTTTGGCCTGCGAGTTCAACTTCAAACCCTAGGACGGAAACCCTAGAGGTATTTGGCTTCGGAGATGAAAGATTTCTTCCTAGTCAAATCTATGGTGGATTCACTCAGAATTCACACTTGTGCCTAAACGAAGAGACAAAGGAATTGTTTTACAGTTGTCAGCTTCAATTTCTCAGGTACAAATTTATTGAGATTTGTAGGCAAATAATAAATTTGTCATTGTGGTGTGTGTAAAAGCTGAACAGATTAAAATAAATCATGTTAGTACCAGCTGGGTTTACCCAGCCATACCCTTTTCAGTCCCTATAAGGTGTCATACCATATCATTGAACCTAAGGAAAAAGGCAGCAATAATATTTAAAGACTTATGAGCCTTAACATTTCTCAAACGCAACTCACATAGGGAGCAACGAAGCTTATTGGAGAGCAAACAAGGCTGGCACAGAGAGTAAAAAGGGTTTGCCAATTAATATGACCTGCCATACATGTTGATGGAGGCATAAGGAAAAATTGGGTGTCCAATTTGATTGCTGTTTATACTGTGGGAAGCCTAACATGAGGTCAGCAAATTAATATAATATTAACTCTGTGATTTCTAAGGTATTGCGTAATTATTTATGTAATATTCAGTTTGCTTGTGGCACATAAACTCATCAATGGATATATATTATGCATATTCTATTTGGAATCTAATTGAAGAGAATAGTATTAGTACTGGTATTGAAGAAATCTCATGTGGTTATTTGTGAAATAATGTCAAAACACTATTACAAGCAAACTGTTTGACGAAATGTCTGTGCACCAACAGTGTGAAAATTCCAAATTTTGGTATAAAAATATATGGTGGTTCACCAGGCCATGATCAAGGGGCTTGATGGTTCATGGTGTCACAAGTTCATGCTTTGGAGCTAGGGGTCATCACGAGGAGTTCTATGAGAGGACTTTGAAGATAGACACAAGGTGTTGCAATGTGATGCACGTGGAACAAGTGTGATCCTTTGGGGTCTTGGCAGCTAGTTATATCATAAGACAAAAGACTTGATAATCGGTGAAGTCATGGGCTCGTAGTGAAGGATTTTGCAACTAAAGGTCATGGTTTTGTGATGGAAGGGCTTAGTACTTGGCCATATCATGGGTCCAAAAGGGATTTTGTGGCAGGTAGATTTGTGAATGAAAGAGTTGGACTGGAGATCAATCAAGCTAGTAGTAGTCCAAGGTAATGAGATGGAATGACTAACAAGATCATGAGTTCAAAAGACTTAATGTTGGTAGGGTTGCATGGTCAAATTGCATTCTCAAGCAAAGAGATGTTGTCAAGCTCTAAGTGAGGAAATCAAGGACGAACATTGCTCGACACAAGAAATTGTGTAGGTGTCTTGAAATTTGGATGATTAGTGAAGTTGAGTCACAAGGGAGTTTGGTATTACCAAAGTTGGAAGACTCTGCGGACTCACCGCGGACTCGCCAAGACTTGCGAGTCCTTTGGCGGGCCAAGACAACTCACCACGGACTCTCGATCCGAGTCCAGGAAAGTCCAAGCCAAAGAATACTGAGTTTTTTCTGAGGACCCGCACAAGTCTGATTTTGGGACTCCCGAGTCCTGATGGAGGACTCTCACCGTTTACTGACAACACCCAGTGATAGTTAAAACATGTTTTTTTTTTCTTTTGTCATTTGTTATTGCTGTTTAGTTTTCTGTTCTTCACATTTGGACATATCATTATATGTAATTTTGTAAACATTTATAAACTTATGCTGAGGTTATACATTTTAAAGTTTGAAACTATTAGTATGAATGATGAAATTTCAAATATCGAGTGTTTGGAGATCATATGACATTTGTAATGTTTCAATTATGGCTCTTATGTTCTCTAAATGCATTAATTTCTTTCTTTTTTTTTTGTAAAACTACGGTTTTGTTTTTTGCCAAGTCCTTACCTGAGTTTTTGCCGAGTCCACGTCCGAGTCCAATTTTTGGGCTGCGGAGTACGCGGCGAGTCCGAGTTTTCCAACTATGGGTATTACAATAGTTGGATAGAGTTCAGGTAGTGGATGCCAGCACTGTGTAATGCTATTGAAGACAATTGTTAAAAGCCAAGACTAAAGAACGTGATCTTGGTGAGTGAAGTGTGGTTGAGGGGCAAGGTGTATGAAGGCCTATACAACTGAGCTGATTAGAACCTGTCTTCTGGTGTGATCACAAGAATCAGGGCCCAAACTGCAAGGAAGAGTACACATTTTTCCCAGATATAGAGTTAAGTGCCATGGTGCATGGGCCAAAGGAATTGATGATACCTTGTGTGTATGAGAGCTTCTGTCATGCAATTGTTAGGAGCTAGGAGCACTTGCTAGGATTCAGGAAAAGTCCAGCCCTCAACAACAGACAAAGTAGGGATTGCCAATGCTGCATGGGATCCCTGGGCACCAGCCCTGTGACAAGGACATGCTTAACTCTAAAGCTGGAATGTCATAAAGAATGATTAATAACTACCTTCCCACGTCTTACTATTCTGCAGTTTTCCTATGTTGAAATTAAGAAAAAAACAACTATTAAGAAAGAATTTGTCATATTGCTATCCAGTCAATATTGGGCCTTGGCATTTAACTGGAGGTCGCTGTCACTAAAAACAGCCTTCTCATTCTAGTTCCACCATACGAAGGGAGTAAAAAGAGAGGATCAAAGCTTTGTCAAATATATTGCACTCTTGAAATTATAAATTTGATTGTTACAATTTGCTACAAAATCTATATTAATGTGTACACTGTTCAGAATCACGTGATCTGATGAACATAAAACAGTTGGAAGTGACCAACTTTGACACTTCACAGCGTTCTTACCAACAATTTTCAAACACTTCCAACACAGTGCAAAGGCAAAAATGAAGATCATATTTACAGAGATCGTGATCAGGAAAATAGGTACAAAATATCAAAATTTGTTAAACCTTCTAGACTCTAAACAATTAATATTGCATGTACCTTCCAACCATGTAATCCTCTGTAGGTAAGATAAGTCGTGCATTGACACAATCATAAATCCACTGAGGTTGAACATAGTCCCTAGATAAATATTTATGACCCTGAGTTGGCCGATCCACTATCTGCTCAACACAGTCAGCAAGTCAAGAACTTGACAAAACAAAACATACAAATATCCTTGAATGTATTGAAAGAACTAACAAAGATAATATAGAAAACTACCAGTAATTTCAAGGTAATTCAGGACAAATTTATCTATCAAATTAATTCACTCTAAATGGAGGGTGTGTGGTTCAAGTCACTCAGAACCTGATGTGTAATGCTTTCGTCAGTTTCTTGGAAAGGAGCTCCATAACCATCCCATGATGCAATGCCACCAAATGCTGGAATCACAAAAAGTAGTGACTCTCTGGGAACCTGTTGCAATCAATAGTATAAGGTAACATTTTTGCCAGGCTTAAAATAACTTAAAGGCCCTCATTTGCTTTTCAAAAAAAGGTCTACTGAATCATAGTGGCATAAATTTTTTTCTTAATAACTATATAAATATAATAAAATAAAATGCCTCTGTCAAACCCATTTATGATATTTTCTATAATATTTCAGACCACTTTATAATTCCTTACTGGAGCTGAAGAGTGCCCAATATATCTCATATTGAGATTGTCAACTTTTAGGGGCCTTAACATCTCTACACCTTAGTAAGATTCTTCAACCTTAAATTTTAACAACTCAAGTTGTTATTTTAAAACTTGAAACAGGTAGTATGCATCTTTTACTGCCTATACAAGAGATATAAGATGCACTAAAAGCTTTACCAGTTTAATGGTTTTGGTGTTATGCCTAGCAAACCTTCTATAGCTTGCAGTTATTTATATTAGTCTAGCATAAGGTTGTTTATATATAGTCTGGCCTATGGTTGTTTCTTTACAATCTAAGTTGTGTTTGCTTTCATGCAGTGCCCTCTCTCCCTCGCTCACCTCCCATACCCTCTCACCCTCCAGTCCCCTCCTGCTAATGTTCGAATGTGAATATGCTTAAAGGAATGGCATGCAATTGTGGGTAGAGAAGTTAATGCTTGTTTCTCTAATAGTGGTTGGGAGATAATGAGATCCACCCATTTGGTTTTAACATGGTACCAGAGCATTAAGGTCAAGTCTCCAAGGTTTCAAACTTTTAGGAGAGATACACTGAGCTAAGGAGAGTTAGAGCATCTAGGAAGGTTTTGATTGATCAACTATGAGAATTTGGGACTGTATTTTGCTGCTTTGTTCCTCCCAGTAATAGATCAGGTTGTAAGGAGGCTAGAGTTCAAATGACAACCTCTTACTCTTCACACTTCAGATGTAATTGAGATACTAGAGCTGCTAATACCCAGACTCGCATCATGTTACACATCAGTTTTTAACCTCTGTATAATGCTTCTACAAAGAATTATTTGGTTTAATGTGTCAAAGATGCTTCCTAAAAGTTTGCCAAAGCCAAGGTATGGATTCTCACAATATCAATAATTTGATGATTCTATTTCCCTATAGTTGGTGAAATTATCACTTTTCCTGAGTTTTTTATTTTCAAAGACAGAAATTTTAAAAATTGTGAACCTCTGTATTAATAACTTTTATTCAGCTATTTGATGCAGGAAAGGATCATAATTTCTTTTGAAGTAGTTTGAGGAAAGAATAGCAATGAAATTGAGAAAAAAAAGAAGCCAATACTGCAAAAGAATGTTCTCTGTGTATCCAAGAACAACTGCCACATTTGAAGATTGGTGAGAGAACAAAATGGTGTAGTTCACACTTGAAAGTCAAATCTGGCTCTTTAGAAAATATGAAAAGAGTGCATCCATGAAGTTTTCCTTTTAAAATAATATTTTTAAAATAAGAATTTAAGTCAAATATTTATTAAAAATAGCACATATTTGCCTGGGAACAAAACAAAAAAGTGGAAAAGGATGAAAATAAATCAGACTGGTGCTTAATATTGTATATATTTTGAACATCTAGCTTGCATATCATTATATTTGAAATAAATTTCAAGTATCTGCAGGTTGTATTAACAATCAAATTGTATAAAAGCAAACTAGTGCCCTAAAGCAGATTTTTGAAAAATTCTAAGCAATGGAAAGGATTTGTGGATATTCAAAACCTCACCTTTTCTCCCACAAGAAAATCATGCAGCTAAAATTCCAAATAATTGCATTGCAATAGCAAAAGGATCTTTTTGGCGTCTACTTTTCCTTGCCATGTTCACTAACCAAACTAACAAAAATAGAAATATTGCATGAATTTCAAAAATAAAATTTAAGCATCTATTCCCTGCCTACAGGGCAATCTCCATTCATCAGCTGAAAAGCATAAACTGCAAGAAAATCATTAAAAGCAAAGTTAGACTATTTATAAATGTTGGTATTTCTTCTCAACTGGACACGTTGGCAAAATTTGGGATAGCATACAACATGAGTTTTATTCCTAAGCAAGAAGTTATACATTTTAAACATTTTTCAAGTACCATATGCAGTTCCTTCACTTATGCATTCATAAAAGATACATTTGTATAGACTCTCAAACATAATTGGTTGGTTTCAATTAACAAGGTTCTGTGATTATTGGTTATCCTAATATCATCAGTTAAATCCTACGATACCAGTTCGCCAGGAAATGAAACCGGGTCCCAGTCTGGTTTGAACCCGATTTGTGGTCCCGGGCTGGTTGGCTGTGGGCCCTGACATGTTTCCAGCCACAGCCAGTGGGTCGAGCCCTGCCGAGCCCAGGACAAACTGTGTCCACAAACTCACACATCTGCTGAATTTGGCGCTTTTGCATTATTTTTTTACTTTTTTGTATTTGTTTTTTAGTGTAAAAAGGTGATTTCAACCCCTCAACCCTAATTTTTTCCATATAATACATCTAAAGGGAAAAACCTATCTCATTTTTCATAGTGTGAATGAAAAACAAAAATATTTTCCTCCATTCCTAAACTTATTTTCTTGCTTGCCATTGCACAAATAGAGTTGAAGATTGGCCATTAAATGCTCCAAACCGGTTATTGTGCTATTCCTACGCATTTGCAAGTGTTGGTTTGTTGTCAAAGAGATCGTAGAGGAAGATTTCTACACAAGAGTAGGTTTTTTGAAATTTTTCATTTTTTTTTCCTTACATTTTTTTATAAATGAACTCTCTTGTTTTATTCAAGTTTTTTCTTTTTGCTTTGTTTTGAATGTGTTGTAAATTGAACTTATTGTCTTAGGTATTTACAATGGCAACTATTTCTAGCTCCAAGAGCCAACCCCACCTCAAAACAGACCCACACTCTCCCCTTTGGAAATATGATGAAATGGTACAACAACTTCTAACAATGGAGGTTACAATTTGGATTTGTGGTCATTGTAGAGCAAGATATTTGAGCTCATACAATCAAGTGAAAGGTATTTTCTGCTTTATCCCTAACCAAGGCATCAAATTTTGCCTCGACCCAAATGATAAAGGCCTTGCAGAGGAACAAGCCTTGGCATCAAAGTTGCATGGACACAGATACGAATACGGTATCGGATACAGATACGGTCATTTTTTAAGACCCCCAATATGGATATGGATGGATATGACATTCATATAAAACACATATACATATACTTGACACAATTTTCTAAGTTATTAGAGGAAATTTTCATTACTTAAAAAGCAATATAGACACATAATTGCTATATAAATAATTTTAGGTTGATTTAACAATTTACAATATGCAAAAATAGTGAGTTGCATTGCAAGATAAAACAAAAAATGGGTCATTGAAATAGAAAAACATTTCATTTGTCTTTCTCATTTGGTGTAGGTTTTGTTTATACAATTTTTCTTTTAAAATGCATGAATGAAGTTTTTCAAAATTAAATTTAGGAAGATTTACATCAAATTTTGAAAAAATCAAAAAAATCAATTCACATAGTATTCGACATAGTTGGAAAATCAAGGCTTTTGGGCACACGTGGATAGAGTATCAGATACGTATCTAGGCCGTATCGGATACGTATCCGTTTTGGATATGGGGATGCGTGCACCCAAGGAGGGTCAAAGGAGTTTTTGGCTACTCTGCTTGGCATATATTGAAGAGCAAGCGAAAGAAGATTGAGAAGCAAAGAAAAAAGTTGTAAATCATCCTTTGCTAAAGATTAATGGTTGAAAGGGATGAAGGCCCCTCCAGCACCTTCTCATCTTCAAAATACAGAGGGCCATCCATTTTTGTCCATACCTAAAGAACAACATATGACCTCTACACATAAGAGATCAAAGGGACCATCGGAAACAGCATTTCACACTGAGTCTAGAGAGATTATTGATCAAGACATAGCTAGATGTGTCTATGCAAATGTATTGGAATTCAATGTTGTTCGCTCACCATATTGGCAAAAAATGGTGAAATCAATTAATGAAGCTCCAAAGAGATACAAGGGCCCGGGTTATGAGAAGATGTGTACTACCTTATTGGACAAAGCGGTGAAATATGTAGAGGATTCCTTGAAGCCCATAAAGGATTCATGGATCAAAATAGGGGTGTCCATTGTATCTAATGGATGTAAAGATGCAAAAAATTACACATTGATCAAAATTAATGCAATATCCACTAAAGGGGCAATGTTTTTGAAAGCAGTGGATTGTGAAGGAGAGGTGAAAGATGGTGCATTTATTGCTAATATTCTTTGCCAAGCATATGAGGAAGTGGGGCCTTGCAATGTTGTGCAAGTTATAATAAACAATGCCAAAAACTATAAAGTTGTTGTGTTATTGGTCGAGGAACCTTATGAACACATTTTTTGGACACCTTGTGATGTCCACTTCCTCAATCTAGTGCTACTAAAAATTGGCACCAAAATTAAATGATCAAACAAGTGTATGTTGAGGCCGAAGAGATCCAAATCTTCATCACCAGCCACCACATGTCACAAGGCATATTTAGAAAATTCTCGAGATTGGAGCTGCTAAAGGTAAGTTAAATAATATATATGTTTTACTTCAGTAAACATTTTCATTTAATTTTAATTTTAATTTTTGTAAATTTAATTTTTCATTTTTTTATTTTGAAATAGGTTGTTGAGACCTACTTTGCCTCTAACACAATTGTGTTGAGAAGACTTCTGACAGTTCGTGTGGCACTATCTAGCATGGTGTTCAGCCCAAATTGGTCCATATGGAGGCAATCTAGCACTACAAGGACACCAAAAGTTAAGCAAATAATCTTAGATCACATTTGGTGGGATCGTGTTGAATATCTCCTCAATTTCACTAAGCCTATATTGAGCACGAGCTATATGATGTCATCTACTCAATGATTGAGAAAATGAAAAATTTCATCACAAATGCAAAAAAGAAAGATCCTGAGGAAAAATTCTTCAAAGAACTACACCAAATCATGTAGAAAGATGGAGAGATGGAATAAAATGACTACTCCGTTGTGTCTTCTTGCCTTTACATTGAGTCCCAAATATTATAGTTCTCAACTCATTTCTATTGGCACAAGAGTTCCTCCATATAAAGATCCTTAAGTTGCTAAGGGTACAAGATAGGACTTCGCAGACTCTTAAATAATCATGACATGCGGGATGTAGTGAGCGTTGAGTTCATGGGTTTTGCATGCTCCAAAAATTGTGGTCTTGATGGTCTTTGCGACAAGCATATAGTCAATGCTCATAGTTAGTGGTACTTACATAGAGAATCATCACACACCTACAATCTATTGCAATCAAAAGTTTATCACAAGTAAGTTTTATAAAATAAAGTCTTTTATCTTTTCAGTTTTATTTAATTTTATCATTTAAATTTTGTAACTCTAATTTTGTCTTCATAGGTTGCTAGTTCCTCTTCATCAAAGAGGAATTGGAGCACATACTCCTTCATCCACTCAATAAAGTGCAATAGACTACACTCAAAAAAGCCAGAGGACTTGGTGTTTGGGTATTCAAACTTGCGGCTCCTTACACACAAACAAAGTGCCTACAAAGAAGGGGAGACAAAGAAATGGGATATCAAGCCAGAGCATATCGACTTGGATGCTTCCACTTCCCACTTTGCTGCACTTGAAGTTGATGATGACTATGAGCCACCTAGTGAGCATGAGAGTGCTAGTGCTAGTGCTAGTGGTTCTTCTAGTTTACTACAATATAGATCATCTAATATGGAGGAGGATATTTTGATAACCCATATGATATTTGATCAATGATGGTTGATTTTTGACACTTCGCATTATTATTTTTTAACTTTAATATATACCACGACAATCAAGTTTGACTAATATTTGACTATTAATATGGTCGTGTATTTTGCTATGTTACTTGACTATTAGCATGGTGGTGTATTTTGCTATTTTATTTGACTATTAGTATGGTGGTGTATTTTGAACTTAATTACTGCTGCAAATATGTATATATTTCTGATTTTTATAATTTTTTTTATTGACAAACCCAACACCCAAAACGATTTTGCCGAACCCAAACCGGTAACTTAGGTTAAATCCTACAGGATGTGATATACTATCTGCCACAAGGATCATCAAATGAATATTTAATGCATTCCCTAGAATACAGAAACCCAAAAGTTCCCCATCTTCCAAGAAATAAGTTTCAACCATTTCAGGAAATTTTTATAAAGTTGGAAAGCGGAAAAGAGTCTCATTTGCTTCATTATCCAATTCATTTGACCACAGTTATAGGCCTTCATTAAAGTTGGAAAGTGGAAAAGAGTCTCATTTGCTTCATTATCCAATTCATTTGACCACAGTTATAGGCCTTCATTATGAATTTTAACCTTGCCTCAGATTGTAGTCAAACTACTATTGTTTAAAAGGCAAGCATTCATTGGTGTTGACATTATTATCATACAGCACAATCACATCTACAATCCTAGAATCATTCCATACAATTTTGAAAAAAAGAAGTCTACCCATAACTATATTCCTTTGCAGCTATTGAATTGTGCCAATTATAAGTGTTTCAAAGGGCAGATACTACCAAATTACATACATATCAGAACAGAAACCGTACCTCACGACCCAAGAAGAATTTCAAACCCTTAAAAAGAGTCCTGCAGCACTTTGTTTCTTCGTCTTCATCTTCTCCATCACCAGATTGTTCCTTAACTTGAATCACCATGTCTTCATGCTTCCAGTCACTAGTTGCATCTGTTTCATTGTCTATTGTTGAAAGCTGATGCTGAAGCAATGCTAATCTTGCCTGTGACTCTGCTAACCTTTTCTCTTTCTGTTCCAGCTCATTTACCTCAGACTCAATAGTATCATTACTACGACTTGCATCTGAAGAATCCTCCTCCTGGAGGGTTGCAGTGTTTGAAGCAAGGCCCTTGACCATTGCATACAATTCTACCAAGATTAGAAAGAACAACAGTGTTAATATCACCTTTCCAGCAGCCAATTACAAAAGACATACATCTAAATATAATCTATTTCTAGTGTCTTGGAAAATCTTATTCTAGCTTCTAGCTATAATTTGTATTTACTGAAGGAGCTTGAGATTATTTTCTTAAAAAATTAAAAAAAAACCTGCTGCTGCTGCTTCTAGTTGTGGATCAAGCACTGGTGGATATTTTAATAAAATGGAGCTATAAAGTTTGAAATTTGCAAATCCCATCAGTGTCTGCAAACCAAGAAATCAAATCCAAATCAGTCTCTTCATTTTGCAAGATACGTGCACATCATAGAAGATGCCAAAAAAGTTCATTTACTGTTCAACTTGTCACTAAAAGCATTGGAAACACATTCAAGTCTATTTTGTTTTTCCAGATTTTCTGTACACTCTTAAAAGCATCAATAATATGCAAACAAATTCAAAAAATAATTAAAAATATGTATAGCCTCAAATAATCATAAACCAAAATAATAATTTTAGCATAAATTAACCTCGTAAAACTCTACAAAAGTCAGCATGACACGAAAATCAACATCACTAGGGAGAACTTGATGTAGAACGTGTGGGGTAAGCCACGTTACAGTCTGACCTTCTACTTCTGCCTGTAAAATTGAAGAAAATTAAAGGATCTCAGTAGCAGTTCATTAAATAGTAAGTCATTATATTTCTCACAAGCAGCTATCGGAAACAAAATAAACTCACATTATCAAAACATGCAAATCACACTAACCTGGTAATAAATGCCTTTCACAGACACAAATGTCTTACGCAGACAATGCTTTCTAGAAATGTAGACCTGCCACTCGAGACTTAATCTGTCAACAAATTTAGTTGCTCAGTAACTCTTAACATAGATTTAAATAAATTCCAAGTTCGCAGAACTAAAAAGCTAGAGAGTGAACCATGAAGGTGCAATTATTATAGGAAGTAGTTCATGATAATTTTCAGATTCATTTATCTCATCCAGCAAGCATATCAAACAATCCAACGTACAATTTGACAAGAATTAAAATTATTTTTGTTGGGAAACTGAAGGTTGGTACATTGAGTAATCAAGAACATGAAGCAAATTGAAGGACTCTGAAGCAAACTGAAAGACTTCAATTTGTGAAGCAAATCTAGCGATCTCAAAGCAAGTCCCATGAAACGATGCACAGAATGCTGACGCTTCTGGATATGAACATCATATTATTAATATGAAATTTAGAACTCAAAGTTGATTGTGCGGTAAGGACTGGAAAGTTGGAAATCATTTAATTTGATCAAATTTCCACAATCCATAACTGAAAGAGTAAGCTGTTTCTGGATTTGATTGTGTATATCCTTTTTTTGCATCAATGTTTCGGATCATACTCTGTGATCCATCATCGGGATGAAAGAGTGTTGGAAATCATGTCAACTAAACCTGTGTGTGAATATTAACAGAGAGAGTAGACATGACCATGTTTAATATATGTACAGTTTTAGCCATACGACAAATTATGACACAGGGCCATCAACAGTCAGCTTGGTAGCAGACAAGCAAACAAACTTTCAAGTTCACTTTCTTTGAGCTACCTTGATACATTCTCACTCTACGAGCATCTACAGAAATCTCTAACACTGGTATTGTTCTCAACTTCAAGTGTTAAACCTTTGAGGTGTGGTCTGCTACAAATCCCTTAAAGTATAAAATTATAAAGAACATATTTCTCCCATTTAAAAAAAAGGAACAAGTGGTAAACTAATAGGTTGTCCATCTTCTGTCTTTCAAGAAAGAAAGTATTGTTAATCTCAAGTATTGGTGTTAGGAAGAGACAACACACCCACAACTCACAGCATATACTATTTATATGTAAAAAACATTTGAATTTCAAACCATACACAACTCTACTAAGAAGGTGATCATGTACAGAGTACAACCAACAAATGATTTTAGAAATATTATAAACTAGCATACCTATCTTTAGAGGAATATAGGTAAATACACCAAAAGATATCATATATGTTCATTATTCCACTAAAAAATTTATTATATTATTATAAAGTAATTAATATTAAATTATTATTATATTATGATATTGTAATTAGTATTAAATTATTATTAAGATGTGATTCTATTATTATTTTTATATTACCAAATTATTATTATTATATTTTTATTTTATATTCCTTCTTATAAAAAAGTGGACTTTATGTAGGGACACTTTCAATTCTCCATAATTAATAATATTAGATTGAGATTATTACAATGTTAATTGAGTGCATGGGAGGAGAAAATAAATTAAATTAAATTAAAAAATAATAATAAAATATTTTTTTGCTTTTCATGCATTTAAGTGTCACAAACACGTCAAATTAAATGCTTCTGGTTTCTATTGACGGATGGCTTTGCATCCATATGTGAGTATAATACGTCTTTAGCATAATGAATACTTTCTTGTGAATAATACAGTAAGAAAATGAACAGCCAAACTTGACCATCATGTGCCACTGCACATTTTATGTTGTCCCTAATGACTCTTGATGGTTCCAAGTTTCTAACCATTCTCATTTTATGATAAACATATGGAAAAAAAACCAAAAAATGTCAACATGATATAAAATATTTTTCCTCAGAGAAAACAAAATAAAACACTTGTCCAACCAAAAAACAGTAAACTTGTACATTTATCTTACTTTTAGATACAATAAGAGGCCATAGTTGAGTGTGTTTATTCTATTGATCTCAAATATTGTGAACCAATCCACACGAATAAAATGCAACTTTGAACATCAAAACAAAAATAATGTATTTGCAGTTAAATTCTGAAATCCAGAACACTTCATATCTGGAAATTGTTATGATTTGAAGAATATAATCCAACGGAACAATTATAGACCTAGAAACAAACCTTCGACAGCTATGGACCCGCTCAACAGGAATATCCTGTGTCTTTTCTGCAGGCAATGCTGCAAAAAGATGGATCATTGTAAGGGCATCATCCAAGTCGCGAAGGGCATCAATAAAGGTTGGATACCTGAAAAATCAAATGCATGATCAGAAAGTCGTGAGTTATTCATGATATGACAATCTATTTACAGAAAGATATAAAAGATATCATTACAGTACCTCTGTCTCACAATATGATCAAGAGTGTATGCTGGCTTTCTTTTTTCCAAAGAATCAGCCAATTTCTTGTTCTTTTTTGCCAAAGCTTTTTTAATCTTCTTTTCAAATGCCTTACGGTCCCTGTATCGCATACAGAAACACAAAAGTGCAATCAAATCAACAACAAAAGAAGTACTATAAAAATAGCCAATCTTCACAAAATATAAATGGACTATAGCACTCTGTCCAGCTTTATCTGCAGAATGAAAAAACATACACACATGCACAATTCACTCAGAATCTTTATTTTCATATAGACCATGTTTTGGTAAAGAACAAGTTTCAAATTTATATTTATAAAGTTGAAACAGGATCCACGATGTGTTATTTGTCAGTTAACAGAGCAAAAAGCAGCCTATGAACTTACAGCCAAAAAAAATGATACTTGAATTGGAGGATGTCGAAGTGCTCTTGGGTTTAAGGTGCAACTTTGATGCTGCATATACAGCTCCTCTCAACCAGAGAGGATTATGTCACTCAGAGAGACAAATCATCTAGAAACTTAGTATCCTCCCCTTCGCACATTTCCTGCTTGTGTGTGAATTTTTGTGTTTTCTTTAAATTATCTTCTGGGTGTGTGTTAGTTTTCTGGGATGGTGCTGGGGTGGAATGTTAATTCCTCCCTCTATATTATTCAGTGTCCAAAACTTGGAGATCCTTAAGAATAAATGCAAAGAAGCATGGTGCTTTCTCTAGTTTGCATGTGAGTTCTTCAAAAAAGTGATCTCTCGTAATTCTACTTAACCCTCAAGGTGTGTAAAAGTGGAATCATATCTCTACATGATGATGCTCTGATTTGTCAGTCCCTGGGTATTAGATCCATTGCAGAAAGTTGAAGCCACCAAGGCATGAATAACTAAGAGTTAGAAGTTCAAAATAGGTTTAGCACTGATGCCCTCGATAAATATTTTTAAAGCTATTTCCAAATGCAGCAGAGCATGATCAGATTGGAGGATGTATCATGGCTTTATGCAAAGAGCAGATTTATGCACAAAAGGGGCAGTTTGACTTAATTCTTTAAAAAATATACTTTCCATTTCGCCTGTTTATTAAAGCTTTCTAATCTTCCAGTGCAATTCTAGCAAGAACAAGCTTTTTGAGAAAATTGGAGAATTATTTGGCTATCAATTTGCTTTTTGAAATTAAAACAAATTAGAATTGTGCTAATGTAAAGTCTTTTTTTCAAACTGGATTTAAGAAAAAACATAAACAGTCTCTGTAAAGCTGAAGGTGCTTGACTACACTTTGTGTCAAAAGATTAACCATGAACACATCCCATTCAAATTTCAGGTCTGTTTCAGGCATAGCCATTTGGTAAATGGATGTACAAGGCTGATTGCACAGGGATTCAAGAATTAAGGGAAACCACTGGGAAAGAAATGAAATTGAATTAAGGCAAATTAATAGCCAGGATACGAAATAGCACTTGAAATACCTAAAAAGCAGCGGCAGAGAACCCCAATCAGGTACACCAAAGTCAATCTTTTTGAGGGCAATTGGCAAAGGGATTGTCAAAAGAAGATTCAACAGCAATCCACAAAAGAAGGCAAAACAATGGCAGCAAATAAATCTGAGTTACAACCAGCTAATGATGAGGATTATGTAATGTCTCCTACTGGGAGGCTGCCAATTATTAATGATTAACATCCATTACTTAATATTATCATGCCTTAAATTAATTTATTTAACTAGATAACCATATTTATTCATAGTACAACTGATAGTGACTATATTCAAGCCCCAATTCTTACTTCCTTTATAATCCTCAACCCTGAATGGGGATTTACTTGTCTAGGACACGATGACACTACCTCCATAATTGGGCCCAGGTTTCAGGAATATCCGTACAGACCACCCTTGGGGCTCACCTAATTTGAGATGGATTTACTCCACCTCTCCCTAACAACACCATGCCTCTCCTTATGAGGGGGGCAATGAAAATGATTAAGTAATTGGGCTATGAATATGATAGTCTTTCATGTACTATGAATGTATATGAAATTAAGTATGACTGTCATATATATTGCAGTCTATAATAATATTACTATCAAATTCCGCATAAGAACATTATCAGGCTTCATATATTAAGCATACATATTAAGCACATCCCCATGCATCCACCAAGAACAAGGATGTTACTGCCTGTAACTTAATAACAGTTCTGATCTGATCTCATCGATGATGATGTCACTGGATGCTTTTTATTCCTTTCCCTTATATCTCTCAATGTGAGGGAGAAGTCACACCTCTTCATCATGTATGCCCTTTGGCACAAGACACAACCCTTCACCATTTGCACCCTTTGAAAGAGTGCAACTCTTCATTATTTCCGCCCTTTACAAGGGACACAATCTTTCACAATCACACCTGCACTTCTTATTTAAATCAGATCTGCACTTTTGATTCCCAAATTATACCCCCTTCAAATGAGTTCACTTCTCCCTTTTATACCTCATATTTGGGGGAGTCATAACTTATCATTTCATGCCTTCTGATCATTCATTAACTTTAATCAAATTTTAATTATACTCTTTTATATTTAAATTTAATTTTTATTTTTATTCTTGTATTTTAATTTTATTATTATTTATTTTTATTTATTATTAAATTATATTTCAAAGTGGGGACATTACAGATTAGAAAATGGTAATTGGGTTGTCTAAAAAGAAGCAGCACAAAACCCAACCAGGTACCTCAAAGTCAATCATTTTTATGCTTTAAACATTAATTTAAATAAGTCTGATCAAGAAAGAAAGGAAGAGAGAGTATCAAGATATCAATAATCTACACATCAAAACATTCAATAAGGAAAACACAAAGTAGCAGCTCTCGTGGGCTGGGGAAATCTGGAAGAGATAGCAAAAAGGGAACATTGAAGAAAAAAAGTTCCTTTAGGAGCTGAATCAAGATACATCTTGATTGGGTCTAAATAAATTTCAGCCAAGGGTCACCAAAAAGGTTTAGTGCCTCATTGAAAATATTTCAAACAGTAAAAGAAACAGCAACAAATCAGGACTGCTAATAGTTGCCCTAATTCTGAATCAGAGGAATGCCTGCAGACATTCTTTCTTCAGTTTGCATCAATCTCCAATGGCCATCATCACTGATTCACTGTAACTGTCACCGCATGGCAGTCACAGTCACTATCACTTGCATTTTGAATATCTCCAAAGCTTGTGTTTGAATTATGGAAACTGTATCTATATTGACTGCATCCATTAGCAGGTGGAGAGTGGAGATTGGAGATTGCCCAATCCACCCTGCCCCCTTCTTTTCAGCCAAACTTGTCAGCTAAAGAAACTTCAAAAAAATGCATAATATGTGTTGGCCCATCATGTATAAACATCAACAAGAGCATGTTATCAAGAAGTGGTTGTATATGTAAAAGAAGCAACAAATCTACAAAAACAAAGCATGTTGACACCTTCATCAATAAAAGCCTATCAGCATCTCATTATCATCAACTGATCATCCACAATGCTTATCAGCATCTCATCCAATACAAAGCAGCTCGTCATCATAAGTCAATACTGGCAACTCACCACCTGTGATTGACATAAAAGAACCAATCCTTTCAACATCTTACCATCATTCGGCAGAAGACTATCTCAAATCTCATGGTCATCCATGTGTCAACCCAAGATGAAGCCCAATGGCAACAAATTATAGATCATGACCATCCAAGAAAAGAAGATGACTGCTAAATTGAATTCAATCCATCCCAAATAAAAATGATTGTGCCAGTCGTCAAAAACAAGGACAGCACTTGGAATCAAGCAAATATATGCAAATATGACAATTTGCGAAATTAACATTTTCAGCAAATTAATCGATCACCATTCAATCTCAAGAAAAGTTGCCACCCAACATAAAACAATGCAGTATTTTGCATGCAATTCATGCTAACGGAAGCAAGCACATAACCCCTTCAAGCAAGCACAAGGAGTTCAAAATGTAGTTGTATCATTAAGTAGAGCTTACGATATTTACTCAAAAATTCCCCCCTGCCCAACCCCTCCCCAAATGTATTTCAAGACATTGATATAACATCCGCTCAATTTAAAAGGGATAATAAAAAACTTCAAACACTATTTAATTGTCATCCGACAATAAAAACTTCTGAAACTTATACAAGCAGGACATATTCAAATCATTCTCAAAATTGGTGCTACCAATCGTAATTTATTTTTTCTAATTTAAGTATATTTTATTTTAACTTTTTTTTTTTAATTTTCTTAATTTTTTAATAAGTTAATAAGACTCAAATTGTAATGTCCCATTTTCAAAATGATATTATAGTAATGATAAATTAAAATATATAAATACATATACACATATTTAATATAATATAATTATTAAATACAAAATTGAAGTTTAATTTAATCAAAAGTCAAGGGGCATGTGAAGAATCGTGACTATTGAAGGATAAAAGATATATAAGAGATGCCAAGCAAGGAGAAGGTACCACCATACAAAGAATACATCTTTTATTATTTCAATATCACTCCATTTGAACTTGGAACAGCAATTTATTTAACTTGAGGACGAAACCCCTCATAGCAGAAATTGAAGGACAGAAACCCTTTATTTTCCTTGCTGAGTTTGTGGACGAAAACCCATGACTCAAGCAGATTAAAAAATTATTTACTAAAGGCATTAAACTGCTGTAGACCTGAAGAAAATTTACAATACTATAGAAAATAATACCTTATATAAATCTAGACAGATTATTGAGTATCCAAAGCAATTCAATAAATTTAATTTTAGCAATCAATATTTAATCGGCCAGTTAAAAATCAAGAATTCTTATTAATAATTAATTGTGCAAATATAAATGTGAGTTGGATATTTATAATTTAAAGAAAAAATAAGAAAAAATCAAAAAGTGACATTAAAAATGGTATCACAGCAGCAGTCTTGCCAGCCTGTGCGTCTAAATCCAATTTATGCAGTGGACAGAAAAGACTAGAGACGGCATCACAAGAGGCTAGCAACCAAATTAGAGAGAATAATATGGCCAATGAAGAACAAGAGAATGAATGGAGGAAGACTTATATGCAAAGACATGAACAAATAACACAATTGCTCCTTCAAACTCTTCAAAATATGAACAATATAATCAATTCCCTCAAGCCTGCACGAACTAATCAAGGGCAAGATAGTGATTCAAATCATTCAGGGTCCGAGCATAACAACAGAACTCCACTTGGATCACCAACCAGAATCACACAGCCCATATTCTTACCTAGAGTTAAGCAGCCATGGGAAGAGGAAGCGCCAAACATTAAATTAATATAATTATAAAATATAAAATTAAAGTTTAATTCAATCAAAATTCAGAGGGCATGTGAAGAATCATGACCATTGATAAAAAAATATTTATATAAGAAACATTGAACAAGGAGAAGTGAGCACCAATATGAGGAATATATCATATATTGCGTATCTGATTTTTACCCCTTGTGGAATGCAAAATGTGGTTCAGCAAACAGAGGACGAAAAACCCTCAAATACAAGAGGTTAAAGGATGAAAAAACTTATATTCTCTTGCAAAGTGTACCAAAACCCCTAGCTTTAGATAGAAATTTATGAAACAATTCAAGACAATTATACAAATAAGGAAAATGCAGTTTGGATGAAAGATTACAGAAGAATATAAGTTTAATCTTTTCAAGTTCGCATTAAGCTTTAAATTCAAAGTTTACAATTATCAAAATTATAAGTTTGAAGTTAAATTAATATTTATAATTAATTATGCAAGAATTATTGTGAGTGTGGAATATCTTTTTAGAGGCAAAAATAAGGAAATTTTAAAAAGGGACATCACAGTACCAATGACTTGGATCATAGGATGTATCACCTCACCTTCTAATGCATGTTAATACAAGCATTGAAAACCATAGCCACAGTTAGCCATGCATAGTATTAGCCATAGGTGAGTTACTGAACCAGTTTAGATATCCTTTGTGTAAATCAAGAACTGAAGTGAAAGTTTGGGGCATGACACTGCCAATTCAGTAGTTGTTCTTGAAGAAATATTTTGTAATGGTTTAGAATATAATCACAGATCGTGAAAATGTAATGTCCATTTCCGCCCGATGAAAAATCATGAGCTTAGAAAATAAATTAGATGAGAAGGTAATAATAAGAATAATTAAATATAAGGCCAAAAAGCTATAGTTGCAGTTCATTTGTATTTAATTATTCATTATGACTTATTGGTGGGGCCAATGTAAGTGAAGACATTGTTGTTGCTAGCTGAATTATATTGGTGCTGATTTAATTAACTTAAGAATTTAATAATTATGCCTAAGTTTTTCCTCCCAAAGAACTTCATGAAGGTTGATAGCTTTTTTGGAGGCTTATAAGGAGCGATGGCAGCACTTCTTCATTATTATTTTGGTTATCTTTCTTGTTTATCGTGCTCTCTCTACAAGTGTCTATAAGGGCAGCTTTTTACCAAGACGAAATCCCTGGAAGAAGAACACTTCTGGACGCAACCCCAGAAGATTCACTACAGCAGCATAAGGAAAGAATCGAATCATGTTTGAAGGCAGAAATGTGGTCTTTGATATTGGCGCAGCCTGCAGTCATTGAGCGATCTGAGGACTTTGTAGTCAGGGAAGAACTACAAGTCGAAGACCTTTCTGGACTCAGCATCATGCTGGCAGATGGATCCAAAATCAGTTGCACAAGAAGAATACCAAGGTTGAGCATACAATTAGGTGATTATACATTTGATGATAAGTTCTATGCTGTTGGTATTGGGGGGGCCAAAATAGTTTTGGGAGTACCATGGTTGAAGTCTCTTGGAAGACACATCCAAGATTTCAACAACATTTACTCATGAAGGTAAACAAATTGTGTTGAGAGCTACCAAAAGTGTTAACCCACAAGTTGTGGCAGCCAAGTGTATGCAAACTTACCTTGATGATGAGAGACATGAATTGCCTAATCCAAAGTTTCCAGTTGAGATAGTTGATAATTCTCATGATGGCAATAATCTAAGTCACCAGGTTCGGCCGAATTTCATCATCCTTGAAGTTCGAAATTCGCCGAACTTTAAAACATGCAATAAAAATTGTTGAAATTCGTTGAAGTTCGATTGGCCAAAATTCGTTTTAAATTCGCACAGGAAACAGGCAGAGGTGTTTTTTTTGCTGTCGGCAGATAACCAGTTCGCTATTGCCGTTGGGAGGTATGTGGGCTGCGAGTCAGTGGTCGACGCAATGCTTGCCGCCGGTAGGGTTTTTTGACGGCCACATCGGGAGAATGAGGATATAGGTAAATGTTAAAAAGAAACTTCATAAAGTTGCCCGATAAATGTGAACCTTTATTAAACATTTAATAATATTAAACATCTAATATAAGTTGTTGCCGGATGTAATGGTAATGGTGTTGCCCGATAAAATGTTAAATAGTATTAAAATTTAATATAAATGTTAACTAATAATGTTGCTAATATATTAACGTTTAGTATAAAAGTTATCAGATTTAACATTTAATATATTAAAAATTAAATATTTTAAAATACTTAATTCAAATTTTTAATCATTCATATATAAAATTTGATAAATTTAAATTAAAATATATAAATTAAATATTGTTTATTCTGATATTTTTAAAAACTCAAATTTATATAAAGAGAATTTAATGATGAATTTTTTTTCGAGTTTTTGCCTCTTTTCGAATTTCATCCGCGGTGAATTTTTGACAAAAGAACATCTTTGCAATCACGAAAGCATATGTTTCCTATGGTTTATATTTTATAAATATGTCATCTTTTTGTAATGATTTCAAATTGTTAAACTATTTAGGCAATTTTATAGATATATTACATATATTTATTAAAAAATTTAAAAAATTACATATGGCAAATTTAATTCGAATTTTATACATTTCGAATTTTTTCCTCATCGAACTTCATTCAAATTTCAAAATTGTTGAACTTAGAATTCGAATTCAAACCTGGTGACTTAGGTGATAATGACTTGGTTGATGACTCTCTTAGTGGGACAACCACACAAGAGTTGTCTGTGTTGAGCAGTGATGGCATACATTCTTCATTTTTGAGTTTGTCACCTATTTCTCTTGATATGGCAGTGATATCTTTGTTGATTGGTGACTTCATATCCTTTGATTCCTTATGGACTACTGGCTATCCTAGTTGGAATCATATAGCACTTCCTGATTTTGCATTGACTACATCAGCGATTGAAGAGTATGGGAATGCTGAGGGGTATTTCTTTTGGATAGAGATGAAGTGTGGAGTGATTTTCTTTGATTGGCATTGGTTTGATGACATATTTGATATCATCTATGTTGCTGATCAGAATTATGACAGCCAGGTTTGGTGGCTATTTGTGTTGGTTTATTGGCATATGGGAGTTTATCTTCTCATTGTCTTGGGGTCCTAAATGCATGGATGGTTGCTTAGGGGCGATTGGTTGACAAACTTCTTCTTCATCTCTTATAGCAGGTTCTACATTTTGATATGGGATTCAAGTATTGATTGGTAGTATGAATGGATTCCATGACGTTGCTTCACGGATTGTGGTGTATGGTGTTTTAATCAGAGTGGAGCAGCGGGTTCCTTGATGTTTGTTGCTTGAGGGCAAGCAATCCCGGGAAGGGAGGACTGTAATATCCCTTTCCGCCTGATGAAAAATAATGAGCTTAGAAAATAAATTAAATGATAAGGTAATAATAAGAATAATTAAATATGAGGCCAAAAAGCTATAGTTGCAGTTCATTTGTATTTAATTATTCATTATGACTTATTAGTTGGGCCAACATAAGTGAAGACATTGTTGTTGCTAGGCGAATTATATTGGTGGCGATTTAATTTAGGAATTTAATAATTATGCCTAAGTTTTTCCTCCCAAAGAACTTCATGAACGTCGATAGCTTTTTTGGAGGCTTATAAGGAGCGATGGCAGCACTTCTTCATTATTGTTTTGGTTATCTTTCTTGTTTATTGAGCTCTCTCTACAAGTGTCTACATGTAATGTCCCCTTGTCTGGACACTTTAGGATTAGGGACTGTTATCTATCAATTATTAATCGGAAAGACTTCTTTCCTTGTGAAAAGTTAAAGAATCGATTGTATGAGATTTCCTTCCTTTAATTTTGTAGTTACTCTGAATTCTGATTAACAGTAACACCTGATATAACCTTAGGAATTACGCACGATTATGATATTTTAATCTGCCATAAGATATATATATATAGGTTGATATCTTTGCTTTTCCCTGATATATCGATGGGAATTATGCAATAGATCTCTTCCACTAAGATATCAACGCTGTTACTGAGTATGGTGTCTGATTTTAATTTATAAAATCGATTCCTTTTTATTGCTGATAACAATATTTGTTGTACCTGATATGTCTGGCAGTGATATGTTACTGGTCCTGATCTGGAGATTTATGCTTTCAGTAATCAGTAATGTGATGTCTCATATATTAATATGTATGCTTGTAATTGAAGGTGTCAAAGGGCAAAGAATGCTCAAATCAGCAGATCTATTAGGATACTGTTGTGACTTCTTCACACATCACCCCATTGCAAATGGGGACCCCCCTTTTTTGCTTGCCTAGCTTGGTCACTTTAGTCGTATAGGGTTCTAGTCCAGTAGCAACTTGGTCTCAAAATGATCTCGACTGGTAAAATTTGCACGATTTAAACAAACTCCCAAAGTTTCAATATGATGAACTTCGCTCTAAAACTATTGTCATTCAATGTGCTAAGGCTAATAGGGTGAAGATCAACTTAAGAGTTCCCGGAGGAGAACCTGCACACCAACTTAGGTTGATAGGAAGATAAAATTGCTCAAGTTCAAATTTCAACCTTCAATGGTGAGGAAGGGGCTGTGAATAAACCTAGGAAGATCGATGAAGAACATTTTAACCTCTTGCAGATCAGCTTAAGTTGGTTAGAAACCAAATGCCTATTCAAACTTAACTCCCAATGATGAGAAGGAGATTCAAGATCAACCTCAAGGGATAGGAAGTCGATCGTCCTTAGAAGGGAAATAAACGTTGAAAGGAAAGAGGTCAATTTACATTCAACTCAAGCAAATTTCAAAGGGTAAAGACAAACCGACTCCTTAGGAAGACAAAGATGAAAATCTTAAGTCGCAAGGATGAAGGTTGAAAATTATTAAAATCAAACCTCCAAGGGTGTGAATTGGCAAAATTGTCTAAGTGTACAACATGTGCATCAACTTAAGTTGGTAAGAAGGGTAAGACTTCTAAGTTGCAACGATGAAGGTTGGAAACCATCAAGTCTCAAAGTCGAACTTCCAAGGATGTGGGTTGGTAGAAGAAGATGCAAATTAACCCAAGATCATGGGAAAAGGTACTCAAGCAAGAAAAATCGAAATGAAACATCTACACTTGGAGGGTCGTGTAAGGCAAATTTAAGCAACCCAAAGGTTAGAAAGATAAGTTAATTGAAAGGAAATTCGCTAGGAGATAAGGGAGATGAGATCGCCAAACAAAGCAAGATTAAAACTAGCTTCTCACAAAGATAAGACTTCTAAGTCGCAAAGATGGAGGTTAAAAACACTTGAGTATGAAAGTCGAACTTCTAAAGATGCAAGTTGAAGGTTCGCTGGAAAAGAATGAAGGGTGAATTCGCTAAAACCAACAGTAAAATTGACATCTCCCAAACATAAGACTTCTAAGTTGTGACGGTGAGGGTTGGGAAAAATAAATCAAATTCAAACTTCCAAGCATGTGAGTTGAAACACAAGTTAAAACAAATTTCAACCTAGATGGCTGGAGGTTAAAATCATTGATTTCAAAACTCGAACCTCCAAAGAGACAAGTTAAACAACTAGGGCGAATTTGAAGGAGAATCCAACCAAGACGGCTGGAGGTTAAAATCACATGATGATAAGCGATTTGAATTCTAACTTAAGCAATTTTATTCATTCCAATTTACAATCAAATTCGCATTCACAGACATCATGAGCAGAGGTTAGATTCCAATCAGATTTTCTTCAAGCTTTGATAGGCGAAATTAAAGTGGAATTGCTCCAAGAAGAAATCATCGACCTTTCCTAAGAAAGACCCGCCAACCTCAATCTCATTGAGTTGCCTTCAAAAGAAGACTCGGCGAATTCATCTTAGGAGCTGAAAATTAAAGGATCAAGTCCTGTGAATCTGCATTGGAGAAGTGACAGTTGGAAAAGAGATTTTGAACATCAGATCATTTGGAAAGAGCCAAAAGGCTGGTCAAAGACCAAAGCCCAAAAGTTTAAGTCAGATTTCTGAGCATTAATTAAAAGTCATTCATTCCTTACTCGGCAATTAACTGCAGAATTTGGTAATCATTAAAGAGGAGAGGTATGACTCAGATTTTCTGAGTAATAATCAGACTTTAAGGTTGTACAAACTATATGCACTATCATGACATTTCCAGAATATAATTATTCTAAGTTCTGATTTTATAATAGTTAAAAGCATACATAGTATTCAAAAGAATATCAGAACTTAACAAGATTAGTGAAATTCAATCTTAAAGTATTCTAACTTTGAAATTCTTGCAGGAACATGTCAGGAGAAGGATCAAATGAAGGTGTTGTTCAAAGGCTTTTATCCGGAATCCCAGATTACTTCAAGATGGAGGAAAATTGGAGACACCAACCTGGAGCAATTCAACTTGACCAAGTTCAAGAAGAGGATGTTTGGTACACATGAGCAAATGCCTTCTCCCATGGCAACCAACATGATCAAGAATGGAATTTGTCAAGCTGCTGGCTTCCCACCTGCAGTCCAATGCGGTGAATTGATGGTGGAATGCGCAAAACACTATAACCCCGAAGAAAGGACTATAGTAACATCCAACGGAATGGTCTTAGCACACCTCACAGGAAGCAATCAGGGAAACATTTGGTATCCCACACCATGATGGGATGGTTGAATTGACTAGGCAAGAATCAGAAGCTTTCTTTGAAAAGGCATCCGGAAGATGTATGAACCACATCACTTCAGATTGGATGAATGGACCCAAGAAACCGCAATCCAAGATACCAAAGAAGTTTATATATTCTGATTTCAAAAAGGAGTCTGGTGATATGGTGTTCTTACTGAATAGGATAATGGGGCGTCCACAAGGAGCAATATTTGAGGTATGGATGTTTTGTTATGTGCAAGAAGTTTCTCGAGGCTTGAAGATGATAAATTGGGCTAAGTTTATCAGTGATAACTTAGACATACAGCTGAAAGAATTGGATAGAACAAAAACATTTTAGATGAGCTCCTATGTAGTGTATGCATTGGCTAGACACATAAGGTATAAAGGGTCGATATGCAAGGGAGAGGTAGGCATCAAGAAAGGCCAGCTCAAGGTTTATGATTGCTATCCTCAGTTGCGGTTCCATGAAAAGCAACACTTTAGGAGAGTCAATGATGTATTCACAATGTATCTCACTCGGTTGTTGCAAGGAGGACTCCACATAAGACTATCTAAAGGAGCAATAGCGTTGGTAGAAAAGTTTGGTTTGTGGTTCATCCAATTCCCCACCTCTTCATTCATCAGGATTCAAGGATGTTCATATCATCCATATCGTCTTCCATGATATCCCACTGATAGGATGGACTACTTGAAGTAGTAAGGCAGCTAACAGAGTTTGATTTCATCCAAAAGGAGGAAGGAAGGCAATGAATTTCATACCCTATCTCAATTGGTAAACTGATGGAGACATGTTATTCAGCCCAAGCCACCAAGACAGCAAACATGGAGTTAGAGTTTTATCAACTTGGTGTGTGCAAACAAAGATCACACTTTGATCCTTACAACAGAATGCCAATCATTGGAGGAAAAAAGTTCAAGCATAGAATCGATATGGAAGACTATTGGACAAATCTTGCAGATGAATTCAAGGTTAGAAGGAAGATGTGGTCCAGGATGTCAATTGACTTCATCAAGAAATGTAATATCTTCCCAGTTCCATATCAAGTTGAAGATGAAGGAGAACAAGTACTACCACAATATGAACAAGAAAAGGACAAATCTATCTTAACACCTAGTGGGTCTCAACCTGAACTCACTGATATCAACACATTAATGAAAGATGTGTTGGGCAACTCAAGATGGTGGGTCGATCAGCAATTCAATAACTTGAGGAGTCAAGGGATATCACTCACATATGGTAAGATGGATGAAGATTCCTCCTCTGAAGAAGATGAAGCAATGAAGAGCAATGAAGAAGTAAATAGCGAAGGAGAAGTTCAAGTCTCCAAGAAAAGGAAGAATACAAGTGTCAAAAAGGAAGTCGCTAGTGCAGAATCCAGAAGAAAGAAGTCAAAGACAAACACTACCTCTTCAATCAGAAGTACTTCCTTAGTAGGAGAGTTAGAAATGAACCGAACTTCAGTTGAAGAAGGCAACTTGGGAAATGAGCAAAGGGTAGAACAACTTGCTTGTGTCCAAGATAGAACATCAACAATTCTGAATTGTGTGGAAGAAGAAAGGATAATCATGATGGAAGATCTAGAAGGTCATAATCAAAGCATAAGTGGGAATCAAGATGAAGCTACCATTTCAACCTCGAAGAAAGTCAATAGAGATAGCCAATTGGAAGAAGGGATGGAATTGTCTACGGTTCCTGATTGGCTAAAGGAAAGGATGAAAAAGAAAGCAAGTGTAGAAGTTTAACCTATTGGAGGCATAGATGATTTCTTTGCAAGGATTAATCAAGCTAAGGAACAAAAGAAGGCAAAGAAGTTCTCCCACATCTCTAGGGACGATTCAAGATCACGCATACTACAAATAGCAGTCCCTACCATTGACAAGCCCAAAGATAAGAACACCACCATGGAGTGTGAAGTACAAACAATTGACCTTGGACACACTACTAAAGAACAAGAATTTCAAGAGGTGGGGGATTTCGCATCCATCCGACGAAGACTCCGCAAAGCAGAAGAAAAAAATAGGGTAGAAGCAGAAAATGCAAGATTGAAGGAGTACATACAATGCCTAGTGAACCCTATCAGACAAGAAGATGAAACATGTGTCCCACCTCCTTCCATCTCCCAAGAGTCATTCGAGGATCTTGAAGCGATGAGAAATTCAAACCAAGGATTAAAGAGATGGATGGAAAATATCTCAAAGCAAGCGGAAGAGTTTCTACAAGAGGTGGTGAGAATATATAATGAAGTGGTAATGTTTAGAGGGAGGCTTCAAAGCATTAAAAATCAATGGGAAGACTTCCCAATGGCACAAGATAAGATGATTGCTCGTCTCAAGGTGTTGCGATATACTCCGATTCAAGTATTGATACAAGAAGGTATAATCCAAGGGGGTTAACATTTATGACTTCCATCGTTGGCATAGCTCTTTGATGATGATAAAGACAACACTTGATAGAGTGAAAGGAGAGTGTGAAAAGATGGAGGAATCAATTAAACGCATTCAATCAAAGATCCTTGTAGCATTGGAGGAGTTGTTAGGACAGGAAATGAATGACGAAGAAGGTTTAAATCTTGAAGAGTTAAAGAAGAAGGTAAAGAGTGCCTACTTCCAGGGGTTAGAGTTGGTTCAAGAAGGCCAGTTGAATGATATCCTTTCACTCGTGATCTTCATCAATCACTTCCAAAGAAGGCAAACAAAGTGGGAGAAAACTCTTGAGGCTTGTTCTGATCAGTTGGATGTGGTGGATCTGCAACTAGACGCCTTGCCAAGTGTCGCCACAGAAGAACTCGAGTCAATCATGTCTAGATTCATTACATATGGAATCAAGGAAAGGGATAATGGAAACAAGGTTCTAGAAGAAGATCTGTTGGAAGATTAGTTGTCATTCAAATTTCTTATTGGTTCTTGCTCTTCGTTGTTGATGATAAAGATAATGCTCTACTTTTGTTGCTTAGTATTTAGTAAAATTGGTTGGAAACCCTGATTAGGGCTCAAGTGGTTTAATCTTGGCCTTTGATTTTAGAATAATCTTGGCCCTTCATTCTTTTGGAGCTCTATATAAGCTTTCATTTTTCATTTGTAAAAAGAGAGACTTGAAGAATTGTTGCTATTTTGCAGCTGGATTAATAAAAACATTGGAGTATGGTGTTTCTATTTAATCTTTGAAGCATCTGCATGGTTATTCATATTCTCAATTCAAGCCTTAAAATTTTGTTTAAGTATTTAAATTGAATGATAGAATGATGTGTGTGATTTTTGGTGAAACTCATAAAGTTTGTTGATTACAAATTCGCCTTGTGTGGTCAACTAGAATCCTTGTATGCGCTTAAATTCAATTGTTATTCAATCATTGATATGCATTTAATTAATGGTGTCTATGTTTGGTAATGATATGAAAATCATCTAGCTCCCTTAGAAGATTGCATTAGCCTTTGCGTAGATGTTCTTGCATGTTGAAGCAAAGACTAGTAGAGTTTCACTAGAGGTCATCCTTCATCCTTGCATTCCTAGGCTTAGTGTAACATTCCTCAACCCTCATCTTTTGCACTTTCTTTATTGAACATCTAGAAGTAGTAGTAAGTGAGCTACATTGCATATCATTTGAATATCATTCCTTGAAAGTTAGACATTCATCCCTAAGAAGTACGTAAGGACCCTTGGAGTAACAGCAATCACAACGACCAACTGTGCTTATCCACAAGTCGAGAACCAACAATAAGAACCTTGGAGTCTTCCAATTGATCACATAGTTTAGCATTTAGGAAGATTTTGGTCAAGAGAGGATAGGATACTCTTGGTATCTTATTTTGTGTTTGAAGTGTCTAGAACGCACATCAACAGATACCAATAAGAAGACAATATTCGATGATCTGGAATGATCATTTGATCCCTATTAAATATCTTGGATACTGATCGGTTGCAACCTTTCATTAGGAAGGGTCATATCCTTCCTTAACCACATCTCTTCATGGGTTATGGTTATTGTCTAACCACGCCTTTATAGGATTATTAGTTACAAATTATATTTGTATGTTAGATCGCTGTTGTGTAATGATGAATATAATCACTTGCCAATCAGACTTGTTTGAGGAATAAAATAAACATCAATCTACTCATTGAATTCATTAATTGATACTTGTTTGATCATATACCCGACTCCCTCCAGCAATATTAACTTCTTGGTAGCATTGATAACAATCGGATTATAATGTCCTCATGCATACCATCACAAACAAAGATGTTTCTAACTAAAATGGCTTCAATCTGATTGATGGTGTGCTGCTGCAGTTGCTGTTCTCCACAATAATGGAAGTCTCTTCTTAATGAACTAATCTCTTCAACGTGATTGGCTTAGCATGTATCACGTGTGATTGTCCACCATCTCTGCCGTAAAAGATGTCCTGGATAATTTACATGGGCAGATCTTTAAATTTCCATGTCTGATACTGATCATCTTTTCTTCAAAGCTGATTGTTCGCGTAGTTGGGCTTAAATATCATCTCTTAATTGCTCCAACGAAATCTTGCTTTGTATTACAATTTGGATGGGAACATCACACTACAATAGTTGGATCTTTAATTTGGATTGTCCACGTAGTTGGCCTTAAATATCATCTCTTAATTGCACCAACGAAATCTTGCTTTGTATTAGAATTTGGATGGGAACATTGTTGAATTTTGTGAGTAATGAGCAGGAAATAATAATGCAGTCACAAGAATCAAAGCACACAAATAGAAAGGGCACACAACACAAGTTTACCCTGGGAAAACCTCCCTCTTGGAGGTGAAAAACCCAACAACAAGATCCAAGTTTATCTTAGACAATATCAGCATACAACTTTGCTTACTACACTTGAAGCAGCATATAAATAAGAACAGCAGACTGAAGATTCCAAACTAGGGCACAAGGAATAGCTTGATAGACTTATCTGCACTATCGAGATTTGCTGTTTGCTGTCATGCAAATCATTCACAGAGCATAGAAGTGAATTTGCTAACTGTGGATATGATTCGCTGCCACTGAGACAATTCACTGTTCCTAGGAATGAATCGCTGACACAAGAAGATAGTTCGCTGCTCTTTGAAAGCTTATTCACATAAGGCTAGCAATGGATAATATATATATATTTTTTTTTTGTGCAAAATGAATCTTGTTTATATACAAGATTCATGTTTAAGTCTTCTAAGTCGGCTTTAACCAATTCTTTATTTTACATATTCTACTTTGCACTTTGGCGCCCAATTTGGGGCCTACATATCTTGCAATTTGTGCCACGTTACCTTTTGGACTCAGCCCTATTGCTTGTCCACACGTTACATTTGGGAATAGGACCCAGCCCTATAGACATCAATTGCTTAAACTACACGTTACATGTGAATAGGACCCAGCTGAGAAGAAGGGCCCAGCCCTATAAGGATTTGAATCCTTATTTATTTTCTTCACTAAGTTACAATAAACTAACACTCCCTCTTAACTAGGGAGGAAAATAAATACATAACCATATTCACATGGACAATCCCATGGCATGAATAATTACAATGTTTAAGATTAGGGTCCAGCCCTAATAGTACAATCAATATACAATTCGTGAGTTGATCACGCAATTATATTACAATGAACCTTTACATGATCTTCTCTTGCAATGCCTGCAGAGGATGAAACCAACGCTTCATAACTTTACACTGCATGTAACACCATTATCTTTCATCATGCACATCCTCAGAGGATGACAAAGACCTTTCCATATGCACACCTGCAATAATTAATACTCAAAGATTTGTATAACCATACAACATAAATCATGCACAACCGCAAAGGATACATAAGCTTCTTCACTGAGAAGAACAACTTGTCACCTTGCACACAATAGAGGGGGAGAAATAACCGCCACCTTGCACTCCGCAAAGGGTGGAAAGAACTGCCACCTTGCACTCCGCAGAGGGTGAAGAGAACTGCCACCTTGCACTCCACAGAGGGTGGACTCATCTTGCACTCCACAGAGGGTGAGAGAGAACTGCCACCTTGCACTCCGCAGAGGGTGGACTCATCTTGCACTCCACAGAGGGTGAGAGAGAACTGCTACCTTGCACTCCGCAGAGGGTGGATGATGCACCCAGTGTATCATAGAATATAACCAGAACACTTGTTAGTTTCAACATAGAATATAATAAAGGAAAACATTTGCAATAATCAAGTAACACATTTATCAATTCCATCATTAGAGCAATAGATCACAATGATTAGAAACCAGCAATAAGATTCTACTGAAATAAAGTGTATTTTGAAGATGTCACGGGACTCCCTCTAAAACCCTATCTAGAAGATAAATCCACAACAAATTTCTGACTTAAGGTTGTGTTGTGACCATTTCACACATCGCCCCATTTAAATGGGGACCCCCTCTTTTTGCTCGTTTTTGCTCGCCTTTCTCTCTGCTTTTTTTAGGGTTTTGGTTTAGTGTGCCAGTTGTCTGGAATAGGGTCAAGCCTTAGGGTTTCTGTTACTGTGTTTTCAGGCCAGAGTCCAGTCCAATTTTGAGCTTTTGAGCTTCCTCTCGTGGAATGCAATTCTGAATAAAGTAAATTCGCCAGAGGCTGAGTAAGTTGGTCTAGTTTCAATTGGAATTTTGAATGCAGAGTCCAAATTTGTCTAGGTGTGAATGATGAGATTTTGATTTTTTGTCCGATTGAGTAATTTTGACCAAATTTTGAAAATTTTGATAATTGATCCCGGGCATTGGAAATGACTTGTTTTTGCCTTGTGAAGTGATTAAACTCCCAAAATCTTGATATTTTGGCCTGTAGGAGCAAAATCGCTCCTGTCCCTCAGTGAAGGACCGGAGCTTGTTTTTTAAAATCTTACTATCTCTGCAGGATCAAGACGAATTTCAGAGTAGAAGTGGTAAAGGGAGGCATGATCTTTCCATTGAATATAATTTGAAGAATTTCGCAAAGACAAAAATGTGCCAGGAGTAAAAATCGCTCCTGTCCCTCAGTGAAGGACAGGAGCTCAAAATCAAACATTACCTTGTCCTTGCAGGATTTAAACAATTTGGCGATTTGAGGAGAACCAAGGAGATATGTTTCATCAGTTGAATATAAGTTGAAAGCGCAAACGTGAGGAAAACATGACTTTGAAGTTAAATCGCTCCTGTCCCTCAGCCAGGGACCAGGGCGAAAATCAGTGGTAGCTCCCGTCCCTCTCCCAGGGACCTGTTGACGTGTATTTTGTACACAATCATACACAGAATAAAATACCGACAGGCATCTTATCCTCTCTTGAGAAAATAGTCTCTAACTGCTGAAGATCTGCAAAAAGGATCAGTTAGATGGACTCCAAGGTTCTTTTAGTGGGGTCTCCACGTGTGGACAAGCTTTTTAGTGGTATGATGTGATTTGCTGTTTCCTCCAAGGCTTCTTACGGATTCAATGGTTCGAAGATTTCACTAATCTAAAAAGAACTTTCAAAAAAATGGAAAAAGATAGGGCTTAAGAGGTCTAATCTAGCCTAACCCTATGAACGACTTAGCATGAATGAGATTTGGCAAGACTCAACCAATTTCAATTTTGCCATAAGATAACAACTTAACTGAAATTAGTGCGATCTTCTAAGGTAATAATGGTGTTCAATGCATCAAAGACCAAGGACACTACTACGAAGGTACATATCCTAGATGCGAAAATGCTTGAAGGTTAAGGACTCAAAGTGTTTTCCAGTCGACCACGCAAGGCGTTCCTACAATCAGCAAGAAGCTAGTGGTTTGGATTACGAATCCTACCAAATATCAAATCTCACACTTAGTCTTTCAAATTAACAAACTACTTTGATTGAGCGTGATTCAAGTACATCCAACAACCATGAAGATAACTTAAGAAATTTGCAACAAAACACCATAACTTCAATATTTTATTGATTTCCAAGTCATCATATACAACAATTGCTTGAATTTCTCTCTTCAAGACTCAATCTTGCTACAAAATAAAAATTGCTTACAATTCTAATCTCTCTATTTCACTCTTAACTCTATTCTCTATTAACTGACTATTACAAATGAAATGAAAAATGGGGGTATAAATAGCATCCCCAATTACAATGAAAGGTCCAGATTGAAAGTAAATCAACGGACAAGATCATGACACCTAAACCCTAATTAGGGTTTGTTACAAATGACCTCCTTTTTACTGAACAATATTAAATACATAGCCAAATATTAAATTTGGCACAAAAATCTAGGAGGTATCAACCAATGAGAAATAAGATGTCATGTCATCTGTAACAACCTTTCATCTAGAATCTTATTCCCTTTCCAATTTTCCTTCTTAGCATATGCAATGAATTTTGTCACGATTCCTTCGATTTCTGTGATTGGAATCTCGGGAAGATTCTTGATACTCTCTTCTAAGTGGATAACCTGATCAAATGCATCTAGAAGAGCTGTGTCCCAAGTAGGTTCAAGTTCCTTTGTTCTATCAATCAGGAGCATGGTGGCATACATCTGATCATACTGCTCATCTGTAACATCTGCGTCCTTGCGAAAGATGATCTTGATTCTATCCTCAAATTCTTGTAAATCCACATCTGTCTCGACCTCGATCCCTCTGCCAAGAATGGTACGAAGTACTTCAAATACTCTGTCCTGGATCGGATTGATCACCTCTTCAACTTGACCACATCTAACACTGATGTCCTCAAAGAGAACACTCTTTATATGGAGTAAGGTTGACCACTGAAACAAACTGTGAGAATCACCTTCTAAGATCCTCTCTTGTGCTAAAATTCTTCTAGATGTATGTCTTATAACTTTCAAGACAGGGATGACAACGACCTTGGTATGGGCAAGTGCAGCTACTGTTGCCATCAATCTGTGGATTATCTCAAGAACTTGGATAGCCTGGTGGGTGATCTTCGACATCCTTGTAATAAACTCAATGGCCACCGTGTGAGATCTATCCATCCAATTACATGTACGCTGGACCATATTCCTGAATCTTTCTGCTTCATTGATTGATTGAAGGGGCAATGCCTGCAATGGTGATCTAACTGGATCCTGACGTCCCAAAGGTTCATTGATGTGACTGAAATATGTCCTCCATGCACCGACCTCTTTCTCAAGCTTTCTATTCTTTTCTACTTCTTCTCTAAATTTATCCTTCAATGCCTCAAATGTGTCGGTGGCATCATCTAAAGTCTGCTCTGCTGTGGATGGTCCTAACTCAATAGTCTGTATATGATAGTCTTCTGCTAGGATCTCACCCTCATATTTGTCTGCTGCCGGTGTAGCTATCTGCAGTTTTCTAGATCCAGTCTCATCTCGAATCATCTTGGACATCTTTATAGCCTTCTTCTTCTCTGTTGTCATATGTGAACGTCCCACGAGGCTCTCTAAATCAATTGCACTGTCTTCATCCTCAATTACGATCACCTTAGTCAATCTTTCCTTCAACCAATCTGGGATATTTGATCTTGTCTCTTGAACTTGAATTTCTTTATGTACTACTTCTTCTTGTCTGGGAGGAGATGTTATTTCGTTATCATTATCTAAATCATAGTCTTGGAGAGATCCATCGGATGAAACATGCTGTGCCTGTTCCTCTTCCTGTCTATCATTCTGTACCATCGATTCCATGGATTCTTCCACTCGAACTGTTCTATCCTCTGGCCTGGAAGAAGTACCTGGTGTTTGATCTTTGTTAGCACCTTGCTTTTTCTTGGAAGGCTCTTTCTTTTCTGATCTTTCCTTTCTCTTTGAACCTCTCGAATGGAGATTGCCCTCACTGGCACATCGAAGGTTACCTTCACCTGAATTCCTAGGATTAGGATTGCCTTCACTAACACTGGCTCCACCTTCGGCTGGCTTTTCTTCCAAAGTAAAAGACATGGCTATGCCTTGTTCTCTCAACTTCTGATGTTGAACGTCTACCCATCTGCGAGTACAAGACAAGACTGGTGCCATCAAATCATCTAAATCCACGGCCTCGGGCTCATTCCAATTCAAACTTATTGTTTTGCTCTCTCTATCATATGAAGATTGGATGTGCCTGCCGTTGTCCTGAGCTTGGTCGGCTACTCTGTAAATCTTACATTTCCTGATAAAATCCAAAGGCAATCTAGAATGTATCTTACGTTTCACTTCGAGATCATCTAGGAGATTCATCATAAAATCTTCAATCTGGTACTCATGTCTAAATCTTCTACCGACTGTCTCCTCTAAATGTCCATGAGGATCAAAACTATTCCTCCAAGCAAAAGATGAAAAAGGATACAAGGCTAACTCCCTCTCTGCGTCATCCATGGCTGAGACATTGGGACATACCTCAACTGAATTACCCAAAATAATAGGTACCTGAACTCCATTCTGATGTCTGTGTCTGAATGCCTTCACATATGCTGCCAACTGCCTTGTTACTTCAAGTAACACAATTCTATCTGTAGGGTACCTCGGCAACATGTATGGAGGTAAAGGACATCCATACACTCTAATGTAAGTGAACTTGGGAAACTGAATGAACCAAGCACCGTACCTCTTGATTAACTCCTGGGCATCCTGAGATAATCTGTTGTGAATCCCTCCTTGCAGCGTCCTGGTGATGTTCATCGTGAAAGTATCATTGATTAACTTGTAGTTCTTCCCTGGTGGATGATGCAAGTGGGTATAGGATTCACAAACTCTGACCTCGCCGGGTCCTCTTCCAATCACTCCTCTGTGAGGTAGTCCTGCGTACTCAACGCTCCTGATTAAGGCATAGATGACATATGAACTCATGTGGAAGGACTTAGTAGCCCTGAGTCTTCTCAACTGTACGTCTAAGCAATGGCTAATTATCCTAGCCCAATGTATTGTACCCTTTCCTTGAACAATCACCTGGATGAAATAAAACATCCATTTCTCAAAATAGAAGGCATGAGGTGCTCCTGTAACTCTGTTGAGCATGGTAATCAAATCTCTGTACTCCTCTTGGAAATCAATCCGGTGCGGTGTGTTCGGTACTTTGCTCAGACGGGGACGACTCTTGAGTAGCCAGTTCTTGTTGATTATGCTTAGACAAGCATCTGGATCATCATCGTACACTGATCTGGCTCCTTCAATGCTCTTGTATATCATGTCCCTGTGCTCTGGAAGATGGAAGGCTTCACTTATGGCCTCCTCTGAAAGGTACGCCAAAGTGCTTCCCTCATTGGACACAATTGTCCTGGACTGTGGATTGTAATGACGGGCACACTCGATCATCAACTCGTGGCACTGAATAGCTGGAGGAAAACCGGCCGCCTTGATAATGCCACTCTCTATTATTCTCCGGGCGACAGGTGATGGCTTGCCGATGTAAGGGACCTCTCGGAACTTCTTCGTGCTAAAGTTCCCCAAGTTTGTATCTCCAATGTTGCTCCACTTGGACACGATCTTGGTCTCCACTTCTTCAGTCTTCTGATCTTCTTTCATGAGAGCCGAGCGACTGGTGGATGCTCCCGCCTTTGGGGTTGCCATACCTACACAACATTTCATTATAAGAAATAGATTTTGCAATAAATAACGTAGATAAGAGAGATAGATTTTAGGAAACCTCATGATAAGTCCCTAGAGTTATCATTTCCTAAAATACAATGATTGAGCTAAGAGATTTAAAATTCAAAATTTGAAATATGACGATGAATGAATAAAACAATAATAATTAAATCGCCATACCTCGATAGAGAGCTAACTCTAGAATGCAAAAACAAAATTTGCCTAGGCAAAATTGAGGTATAAAGATAATCTTCAATATGATCCCCTCAAATTTGATTTCGCCACCTCTGGAGAGAATGTGATCTTCAATTATCACCTTGGACGTGGTCTTCGAATGGATCTTCAAATTCGCTCTTGGTGTGGTCTTCGAATTCGCACCACCTTTGATCTTCAATGCAATTCGCACCTCTTCAAACACACTTCGCACGCCTCACACCACCTTGGGAATGTCTACGCCACCTTTGGTTTGAAGTCGCACCACCTTTGGAATGTCTAAGCGCGCCACCCTTGGTCTTCAATGCAATTCGCACCACCTTTGGAGTGTCTTCGCCACCTTGGATAAATGAAACTCGCACTATATTCGCCTCTTGCTAACTCGCATGAAGGAAGGTAAAATAATGATGTAGAAAATGATAATTCTACCCCCCTTATATAGCGCTTGCATCCTTTACCCCTTAGGCCGACTTAATAAAAATAAAACCATTTTTTAAATGATTTGCAATGACATAACAAGGCCGACCTCCATATATGAGCGCTCAAATCGATTTTTTTTTTATTAATTAAATAATTACTTATTAATGCCTTGCGTTTTTAAATTGCAAATTTCGATTTTTAAATAAGGCAAAAATAATTAATAAATGTTAACGCCATATTAAATGCCAATAAAAAATAAGATTTTCAATTTTTAAATCGATTAAGCATTTAATGAAATTCGAATTGTTTAAATTTGGCGCCAAAGATATGAAAATAAAAGGACGTACCTCATCGCTCTGGTCCCTTGGAGAGGGACAGGAGCGATCCATGATTTTTGGCATGATTCTTGCGTTTTTAACGTTCAACTCCTTCATTTTCACCTCCCAAATCGATCATCTGGTGGTCCTTCGAATTTGAATGCCTCTCTTGTGCGAGCAAATGCATCCCATGACCATTATCGCCCTGGTCCCTTGGAGAGGGACAGGAGCGATCTCCATGTTTTCACGTTCACCTTGCATTTTTGACCTTCGAAATATCATTGCTCGTGTCCTTTGCGCTTATTTCCATTGGCTTTCATTATGTGTTTGGATGCATAAAAGGGACCATCGCCCTTGTCCCTTGGAGAGGGACAGGAGCGATCCATTATTTCTCCTTGATCTTGGCGACTTTTAAACTTCGATCTCCTTTGCAATGTCCTTCAAACGTTGTCCTTCGCATTTCCTAACCTCGCTTCGCCTTGATCTTTGAAGGAACGGGAGTGTTTTAATAGTATCGCCTTGGTCCTTGTCCAAAGGACAGGAGCGATGGGAGACTTTTACCTTGATTAGCAATGTTTGGACGTTTAAAACTCTTGCAAATTATCTTCAAACGATGTCCTGGAGCATATGTAACCTTGTGTATCTTTGTCTTTACGTAAATCTTGCATGGATTAATCTAATATATCAATATCGCTCTAGTCCCTTCCTGAGGGACAGGAGCGAAGTTCATCATAACATGCTTGTTCTTGTTTGTACCAACTTGCAATCATCTTCATTGCGTGGAATGATGTCCTTTCGACCCTCTTGGTAACTTGAAACTTGTTTGCCTTTTGAAATTTACGCCATTATGTAGATATCGCTCTGGTCCCTTGGAGAGGGACAGGAGCGATCTAGGTCTTTAGAGTGCAAATCCTTCCATGTGATGACCTTTGCAACGTTGCGCTTGATGGAAATGCCTTGAAATGTCCTCGCCACCCTTCGTCCTGGCTTGGATCGGCCTTGAACCTTGGAGGGACGACCTTGAACTTTGGAGGGACGTATCATCACCATTGTATCGCCCTGGTCCCTTGGAGAGGGACAGGAGCGATCCTCCCTTTGTGGCCTTTATCTTACTTTGCCAGGTTCCAAGTTTATATTCAACGGAGTCGTCCTTCTTCCCTCTATCCGCCCAAGCCTTGACATTGTTTGTAATTTTGCAAAAAAAAGCAATTATATCAAAAATCGCTCTGGTCCCTTCCTGAGGGACAGGAGCGAACTAGGCATTTAGCACTGGTATGGACGTCCCAAAAATCTTCAATTTATATTCAATGTGCTCATCTCATGTTTTCCCTTGTTTTTGAACGTAAACTTGCCTTGACCCTTGTCTGGATTTTGCAAAATGAAGGAAATCGCTCTGGTCCCTAGGAGAGGGACGAGAGCTACAAGGTACTTCGCCCTGGTCCCTTGGAGAGGGACAGGAGCGATTTAGTCAATATAGGTCATTTTCCTTCGTTTTTGCATCTCAAATTATATTCATTTGGCAAAGTATCTTCCTTTGGGCGTCCTCAAATTGTTAAGTTATCAAAATCTTGCAAGGACAAGGCGAAATTTGAATTGTAGCTACGGTCCTTTACTGAGGGACAGGGGCGATTTTCTTCCTGGAGGCCTTTCTGTGCTCATGAAAATCTTCAATTTATATTCAAATGAAAGATCTTGTCGTTCTCTATCACTTCAAACGTAAAATTTGTCCGGACTCTACAAGGATGATGAGATAATTGAAAATGAGCTCCCGTCCTTCACTGAGGGACAGGAGCGATTTTGCTCCTACAGGCCAAAATAACAAGATTTTTCACATTTTAACACTTCACGAGGCGAAAACAAATCAATTCCAATGCCCAGGATCAAACTTCAAAAAAGTCAAAATTTGGTCAAAATATTCAGTCAGACAAAAATTCATATTGACGGTCATCATTTAGACAAGTTTAGGCTCTGCATGAACATTCCAATTGAAAATTAGACCATTTTGGCGAGATCATTGCATTCAAAATTTGCATTCTAGAAAAGAAAGCTCAAAAGCTCTAAAAAAAGACTGGATTTTGGCTCGAAAAGGCAAGATTTAAAACCCTAAGGCTTAGCCCTAAATCCAGACAACTAACTGACTAACAAAACCCTAAAAACGAAAGCGAAAACAAGCGAAAAACAAGCAAAAAGAGGGGGTCCCCATTTGCGATGGGGCGATGTGTGAAATGGTCACAACATCTGGCGACACCACTGAGAAATGTTGCAAAACATTTGGGAATCAATCTTTCTAAAGGAAGACCCAGAAAACCTCCCTCAACAAATCCAGGAGTTAAGAAACACTTACAAGAAGAGACCATCATATTGAGACAAAGTATCAAGTCCACAGTTACCCATGTGTGTGCAAATGCGTTAATTCCCCTCAACAAGACAATCATGATCTTCAGGTTCCCCTGTGATAAGCTACGTAGTTCGTCTAAACTCCAAAAGCATCCTGGATAGAGCCTCGCTGCCAGTCAGACGTCCATAGTCCCGACGAGGTTATCGCCGCAAGCTCACGAACATTGCTCCATTGCCAGTCAGGCGTCTATAGCCACGATGGAGTTATTCGTAAATTCCCCTTAGCCAATTTGATATTTCCTTTTAGCTCATTTCTTTTCTTTTGATTTTTTTTTCATTTTTTCAACTTTTCTTTTGATACTGCTTTTCAGTTCTGTCAATTCTTTGGCTTGTGAGTAGTGAAACTCACTAGGGTTTGAGGATTGCGGTGGCGCTGAAGCTAGACTTTAGATTTTTCACTGATCACAGCTTCGCCTGTAAACTATAATGACTCGGAGATTACAAGTATGTGAAAATATAATAACTGGAGGACAAAAATACGTGAGTTCAATAAGCTAATCTACTTCAATGCAAATATGTCCTGACTCAAAGCTTCATTAAAAGAAACTCCCTTGGTAATTCCAAAAGACCTCATGATTTTCCAAATGCATCCAACAATCCGGCAGGAAGTCAGAGCGTTACATAACAAAATCACCCACTGTCAAATGGATACCCCTCAGGACAAAACAACTAACCTAAAAACAAAACACCTAAACTACAACAAAACGAAACAAAACAAAACCAAAAAACAACGAAAGCAAACTAAACTAACTATGTACAAGGGAAGGCCTTGGCATTTTAGGATTGGAAATAATGTTTGAGATATCTCCCGTTGACAGGCAACGGGATGTCCTCTCCAGTTAAAGTCTGCAACCTAAATGCATTTTCTCCCAATATCTCTGAAATTTGATAAGGGCCTTTCCAAAGCCTATCAAACTTATCATGTTCTCCTCTTTTCTCATGTGCTTTGTCCCAATACAGGACGAGATCTGAAATTCGGAACGCCTTGACTCTTGCTTGTCGATCAAACCATCTCTTCACCACTCCTTGGTGTTTAGCAAAGGTCTCTAGTGCTTGATCTCGTTTCTCTTCTAAATTCATCAACTGTGTCAACCTGGCCTGCACTGCATCAGTGTCTTCCATGTACTCCTGAATGAATCTCAAGGTTGGAATCCTGAGTTGCATGGGGAAGACTGGGTCTTGGCCATAGACTAGAAAATAAGGCGAAATGCCTAATGCGTTCTTTGTTCTGATTCTGTCTGCCCACAAAGCAAATCTCAACTGGGTGTGCCATTCTCTGGGGCTTCTCTCTAATAATTTCTTGATAACACTGAGCAAATTTTTGTTGGTGGATTCTGCTAATCCATTACCCTGAGGATAATAATTCGATGAAAACTTGAGGGTTATCCCGTACTCAAAAGCCCAATTTGAGAATCTCAATGATGTGAATGCCGATCCATTGTCGCAAACCAACGCATAGGGGCATCCAAACCTTGTGATTATGTTCTCCTCTAGAAACTTGATTACAACTTCAGTAGAACAAACCTTAAGTGCCTGTGCCTCTGACCATCTGGTACAATAATCTGTAGCTGTAATGATGTACTTGTGTTGTGCTGAGGATGCGGGGTTAATAACACCAATAAAGTCCATTCCCCATTTAGCAAATGGTCTGGCTTCAATCACGGGATTCAGTGGCATGGCAGGATTTCTTTCTCTAATAGCTGCGACTTGACATGTGTGGCACGTCTTAATGTGATTGAATGTATCTTTAAAAAGCGTAGGCCAGTAATATCCTGCTCTCAGGATCTGGTGAGCTGTGGCGAGGTTGGCTCCATGTCCGGTTCCAAACTTGGAATGGAAATGTTCAATTATCTGCTTTGCTTCGTCTTTGCCAACACATCTCAGGTATACTCCTTCATAATTTTTACGGTATAAAACAGACCCTTGAAGCATGTAATGTTGACACTTTAATCTTAATGCTCTTTTCTGTGTAGGTGTCATATGAGCAGGACATCTGTGATTAAGCAAATATGTCACAATGTCTTTGTACCATTCATCAGGCGTGACATCCTCTAATTCATAAATTTGTTGGACTAATCCTGGCCCATCTATTGCCAATGTCTGCGCCAAGGCTTGTCCTCGAACTAGTTTCATGGGCTGAATCTCAATGTCAAATTCTTGGATAATGGCGACCCACTTTCCTCTTCTTTCTCCTAATTCATTTTGCATGAGAAGAGTCTTGACTGCCGCATCAGGCACTATTGCATAAATCTTGGCTCTCAGGAGGTAATGTCTGAATTTCTTTACTGCCTTTACTAATGCGTATGCTTGCTTTTCAACGTTTGGATATCTGAGTTCTGCATCTTTCAACGGGGTGCTCATGAAAGCAATCGGGTTTTCATCCCTCTCTTCACTTCTTTGGGTGAGAATGGCGGCACAAGTGTATTCGGAAGCGAAGGAATATAAATAAAATGGTTTGAGATAATCAAGACTAATCAAAACTGGCGCTTCCATGATTGCGGTCTTTATTTCTTCAAATGCCCTCCTGGCTTGTGGAGTCCACTCGACCTTTGCATCTTTCTTTAACATTTCATTCAATGGCCTGACAATCTCGGCAAATCCGGTAATGAATTTTCGGACGAAGTTGATTTTGCCGAAAAATGATTTGAGCTCTTTCTTGCTTGCTGGCAAATTGATAGTAGATATGGCCTTCACTCTTTCAGGATCAATAGATATTCCTTTTTCTGAAATGACATGTCCTAAAAGCTTTCCTTCTGTGACTCCAAATATGCATTTCTTCGGATTAAGGGAGACACCGTACCTTCTACATCTTTGGAAGACTCTTCTCAAATCGTCCACATGATCTTCTCTCTGCCTAGAGAAAACTGTGATATCATCCATATATATAATAATGCTTTTACCAATTAAATCTCTGAAAGCGATATCCATAGCTCTCTGGAATGTGGCCCCGGCGTTTATGAGTCCAAAGGGCATTCTCTTATAGGCAAATGTTCCCCATTTGGTGGTGAAAGCAGTCTTTATTCGATCTTCAGGTTCGACTAGGACTTGATTGTATCCTGAATATCCGTCTAGGAAGGACATTATCTGCGATCCATTGACGATCTGCAATACTTCATCTAATGATGGGAGCGGATAGTTATCTTTCTCTGACGCTCTATTGAGATTTCTGAAATCCACACACAATCTGATCTCTCCATTTTTCTTTCTAACAGGTACCAGGTTGGCGACCCACGTCGAGTGTCTTACTGGGAAGATGATTTTAGCTGTGAGTAACTTCTTCACTTCTTGGTATATCAGTGGTTCCAACAAAGGATTGACGGGTCTTTGTCTTTGCCTGAATGGCTTGCTTCCTGGCTTCAACGGGATTGTGTGAGTGATAATTGCAGTGTCGTAGGTCTTGAGATCTTCATAGCTCCATGCAATGACATCTGGGAAGTCCCTCATGTTCCTTACGATTCCATCTTTTTCAGTTGCTGTGCAGGACTTTCCAATGAAAACATTCTTAACTTGTGTCTCATCACCTAGATTGATCGCGTCACACATATTGCCTTCTACACTGTGATTCTTCTTTTCTTTCAACTTGTCAGGATCAAAGATCCTTTCTAATTCAACCATTCCTTTCGGAATAGTGTTTGTCTTTAAGTTCAGGACTCCTTCGGCATCGAACTCAGCTTCACCTACTTCATCTTCATCTATGATCTGTGTTAAGAAGACGTCCGTGCTGGATAGGAAGTCTAGAATGTGCTTGTCGTCTTCGAAAACCTGGAAATTGGTAACGTTATCTGGGACTGAAGGGACTGATATTAACTCGATTGTAAACTTCTTTAATCCTTCCATCGCTAATGGAATCAATGAGCTCGCGGCCTGTGCAAGTGAATTGGCCACTTGATTCCGATGCCTATAAATTGAATTGATATTGAAAGCATCAAAACTTTCAATTAGATCCCAGACTCGATTTCTATACTTAGTTAGCCTTTTGTCATGGCAAACATATTGCTTCAGGATGAGCCCTGGATACCAAGAATCGCTCTTGTCCTTCAGGCAAGGACTAGGGTGATATTCATTTCACTAGCCAATTCCTTCAAAAATCACGCCAAGTCAAGGACGTACAAGGTTACACAGGGTCTAAGGTGTCTTGAGAAGATGATATGAGAAGTAGTTAAACGTCAAAGGGTGATCAAATTGAGTCAAAATGCTAGATCGCTCCTGTCCCTCAGTCAGGGACCAGGGCGATTTTCATCAAACCACTTATTTTCCTTCAAAATCATGACAAAGCAAGGGTACACAAGATCGAGAACATCATTTGGAAGGTGACAAGAAAAGAAGTGAACGTCAAAAGATCGCAAAATTGAGCTAAAATGGAAGTTCGCTCCTGTCCCTCATCAAGGGACCAGGGCGATATTAGTCACAAAAGGCACTCATCCACAAAGTCAAGTTAACCAAGTTTGAAATTCCCAGCAAACATGCCAGTTTCAACGTGAAGATGGAGGTTTTGAAAGTCAAAGGCAAAAGAATCAAGGCTAAAATGCAAGTTCGCTCCTGTCCCTCAATCAGGGACCAGAGCGATGTGGTTTGTATCTTTCCACCTCTCCAAGTTTTGGCGCTAAATCATTTTTGAATTTTATTAAATGCTAAAAATCGATAAATTTAATTAAAGATAGCATTTAAAAAATAGCGCAAAGCATTTATTAATTAATTTTTGCCCTTTTAAAAAAATCGAATTAATAAACAAAGGCATTTAATTAATTAATTATTAATTTAATGAAAAATCGAATTTGAGCGCTTGGATTTAAATTCTTACAAAGTCGGCCTTTGGTTTTATTTATAAATTGTTTTAAAATTGCCTTATTTTGCTTTTAATTACCAAGTCGGCCTAGAGGTAAATGAGAGGTAAGCGCCTATAAAGGGAGGGTGATAATTTCGTTTTCAAATCATCATTTCACCTTCATTCATATGCGATTTTGAGAGGACAAAGAGGAGCGAATTTCATAAAGGAGAAGTGTGAATTTAGCAAAGGGAGAAGTGCGAGTTTCTATTCAAAGTGGTGCGAATATCATCAAAGGGGAATACGAACTTTGATTGGAGGTGAGGCGAATTTGCTATCATCAAGACATTGAAGACCCCTTCCAAAGGTGGCGAATTACTAAAGAGGACGTTCATTTGAAGAGAGATCACGTGGGAAAGCTTCAAATTTTGATTTTGCCTAGGTGAATTTCTTTGTTTTGCATTTTAGAGTTAGCTCTCAAGTGAGGTATGGCGAGGTCTTCTCTTGTTTTGATTTTTTGATCGTCATTGCCTTAAAATCTTGAAATTTTGAAATTTTGAATTTCAATAGCTCAATCGTTTTTTAGGAAATGATAACTCAAGGACTTATCATGAAGTTTCCTAAAATTAATCTAATCTATGTCATACATTGCAAAATCTAGTTCTTATTATGAAATGTTGTGTAGCTATGGCGACCCCGAAGGCGGGAGCATCCACCAGTCGTCCAGCTCTCATGAAGGAAGATCAAAAGACCGAAGAAGTGGAGACCAAGATCGTGTCTAAATGGAGCAACATTGGAGATACCAACTTGGGCAACTTCAGTACGAAGAAGTTTCAAGAGGTCCCTTACATTGGCAAGCCATCACCTGTCGCCCGGAGGATAATTGAAAGTGGCATCATTAAGGCGGCCGGCTTCCCTCCAGCAGTACAGTGTCATGAGTTGATGATCGAGTGCGCTCGTCATTATGATCCTCAATCCAGAACGATCGTGTCCAAGGAAGGAAACACTTTAGCTTATCTTTCAGAGGAAGCTATAAGTGAGGCTTTCCATCTTCCAGAGCACAGAGATATGGACTACAAGAGCATAGAAGGAGCCAGGTCCATGTACGAAGATGATCCAGATGCTTGCCTAAGCATCATCAACAAGAACTAGTTACTCAAGAGTCGTCCTCACCTGAGCAAGATACCGAACACACCACACAGGATTGATTTCCAGGAGGAGTACAAAGATTTGATTACAATGCTCAACCGAGTCACAGGTGCACCTCAAGCTTTTTACTTTGAAAAGTGGATGTTCTACTTTATCCAGGTGATAGTTCAGGGAAAAGGAACAATACATTGGGCTAGAATGATTAGCCATTGCTTGGACGTACAGTTGAGGAGACTCAAGGCTACCAAGTCCTTCCACATGAGTTCATACGTCATCTATGCCTTGATCAGGAGTTTTGAGTACGCAGGACTACCTCACAAAGGAGTGATTGGAAGAGGACCCGGCGAGGTCAGAGTTTGTGATTCCTATGTTCACTTGCATCATCCGCCAGGAAGCAACTACAAGTTAGTTAATGATACCTTCACAATGAACATCACGAGGACGTTGCAAGGCGGGATTCACAACAGATTATCTCAGGATGCACAAGAACTAGTAAAAAGGTACGGTGCTTGGTTTATCCAATTTCCGAAGTTTACTTATATCAGAGTTCATGGATGTCCTTCACCTCCATACATGTTGCCGAGATATCCGACAGACAGAATAGTGTTACTTGAGGTAACAAGACAGATGGCAGCTTATGCGAAGGCGTTCAGACACAGGCATGGGAATGGAGTTCCGGTACCTATCATATTGGGCAATTCAGTTGAGGTATGTCCTAATGCTTTAGCCATGGATGACGTAGAGAAGGAGTTAGCTTTGTATTCTTTTTCATTCTTTGCCTTGAGAGAAAGCTTTGATCCACATGGATATATAGAGGAGACAGTCGGTAGGAAGTTTAAGCATGAGTTTCAGATAGAAGATTTTATGATGAATCTCATAGACGATCTTGAAGTGAAAAGAAAGATGCATTCTAGATTGCCTTTGGATTTCATCAGGAAATGCAAGATTTACAAAGTGGCCGACCAAGCTCAGGACAGTGGCAGACATCTCCAGTCATCCTATGATCGAGAAAGCAAATCAGTAAGGTTAGATTGGAATGAGCCCGAGGTTGTGGATCTAGATGCCTTGATGGCTCCGGTCTTGTCTTGTACTCGCAGATGGGTTGATGTGCAGCATCAGAAGTTGAGAGAGCAAGGCATAGCTATGACTTTCACTTTGGAAGAGAAACCAGTTGAAGGAGGAGCAAGTGTAAGTGAGGGTAATCCTAATCCCAGAAATGCAAGCGAAGGCAACCTTCGAAGTGCAAGTGAAGGCAATCTCCATCCAAGAGGCTCAAAGAGAAAAGAGAGACCTGAGAAGAAAGAGTCTTCCAAGAAGAAACAAGGGGCCAACCGAGATCGCTCATCCGGCACATCTTCTCGACAAGAGAAGAGGACACTTGAAGTAGAAGAGTCTCTGGAGTCAATGGTACAGAATGATAAAGAAGGGCAGGCATCTCAAGGGTCACCAAGTGGATCTCTCCAAGATTATGAGTTACATGAAGACAAGAACAATGACGAGGTAACATCTCCTCCTAGAGAAGAAGAAGCATTGCATAAGGAGATATAGGTTAAAGAAACCAGATCGGCCATCCCGGATTGGTTGAAGGAAAGATTAACGAAGGTGATTGTGATCGAGGACGAAGACAATGTGATTGATTTAGAGAGCCTTGTTGGACATTCCCAGGAAGTAACAGAGAAGAGGAAGGCTACCATGATGTCCAAGATGATTAGAGATGAGACTGGATCCAAAAAATTACAGATAGCTACACCGTCCGTGGACAAGTACGAAGGTGAGATCCTAGCAGAGGAATATGATATAGAGACATTTGAGCTAGGTCCATCCACAGCCGAGCAGACACTAGATGATGCCACCGATTCGTTTGAGGCGTTGAAAGATAAGCTTAGGGAAGAAATGGAGAAAAATAGAAAGCTTGAGAGAAAAGTTGGTGCATGGAGAACATATTTCAGTCATCTCAATCAGCCTTTAGGACGTCAGGATCCAGCAAGATCACCCATACAGGCACTTCCCCTTCAATCAATTGGTGAGGCCGAGAGATTCAGGAGTATGGTCCAGCGTATGAGTACTTGGATGGTTAAATCTCATACAGTCGCCATGGAATTTGTAACAAGGATGATGCAGACCATTCACCGAGCTATTCAGCTTCTTGAGATCATCCACAACTTAATGATAACAGTGGCCGCTTTTGCTCATACCAAAGATGTTATCATCCCTGTCTTGCGAGTAATCAGACAAACATCAAGGAAGGTCTTAGCCCAGGAAAAGATCATGGATGGAGGACCTCACAGTTTACTTCAGTGGTCAACCTTACTCCAGATGAAGGAAGTTCTCTTCGAGGACATCAGTACTAGATTTAGCCATGTTGAGGAGGTGATCAACCCGATCCAGGACAGAGTATTTGAGGTACTTCGTACCATTCTTGGCAGGAGGATCGAAGTTGAGACAGATGTGGATTTGCAGGAATTAGAAGATAGAATCAAGGTCATCTTTTGCAAGGACGCTAATATCACAGATGAGCAACAGGACCAGATGTTTGCTACCATGCTCTTGATTGAAAAGACTAAGGAACTTGAACCTGGATGGGACGCTGCTCTTCTCGAGGCATTTGATCAAGTCATCCACTTGGAAGAAAGCATGAAGAATCTTCCCAAGATTCCAATTGCTGAGATCGAAGGAATCGTATCAAGATTCATTGCATATGCTAAAAAGGAGCATTGGAAAGGGAATAAGATTCTAGATGAAACGTTGTTATAGATGACATGGCATCTTAATTGTCATTGGTCTATGTCTCCTAGGTTTTTGTGCCAAATTTAATATTTGGCTATGCATTTAATATTGTTCAGTAAAAAGGAGGCTATTTGTAACAAACCCTAATTAGGGTTTAGCTGTCATGATCTTAACCGTTGATCTGCTTTTTGATCTGGACCGTTCATTGTAATTGAGGATGCTATTTATACCCTCATTTCATTTCATTTGATCATTAGAAATTAGAGAGAGTTAGAAATTATTGATGCATTAGAGATTAGAGTTTAGAAGCAATTTACTTTTGTAGCAAGATTGAGTTTTGAGAAAGGAATTCAAACAATTGTTGTACATGATGGCTTTGAGATCAATAAAATATTGAAGTTATGGTGTTTTGTTGCAATTCTCTTGGTTATCTTCATGGTTGTTCATTTTTCTTGAATCACTCTCAATCAAAGTAGTGTGTTAATTCGAAGGACAAAGTGTTGGACTTGATCTTTGGTAGGATTCGCTTTCCAAACCACTAGCTTCTTGCTGATTGTAGGAACGCCTTGCGTGGTCGACTGGAGATATTGGAATCACTCAAAACTTCGATCATTGTTGTATCTTGGATATGTACCTTCGTGGTAGTGTTCCTGATTTTTGATGTATTGAAAAATCATTTGTTATCTTAGAAGATCGCATCAATTTCAATTGAGTTGTTAATTTATGGCAATATTGAAGTTGGTTGAATCTCACCAAGTCTAGACCACATCAAGTCATTCTTAGGGTTAGACTAGATTAGACCTCTTGCAAACCCTATCCTTTTGATATTTTTGAAAAGCTTGTTTAGTTTAGCAAAAAAAATCTTTGGCAACGTAAGGCCCCTTGATGACACAGCAATCACAACGACCACTGGTGCTTATCCACACGTAGAGACCCTACTAAAAAGAACATTGGAGTCATCCTAACTGATCCTTCTTGCGAAATCTTCAGCAGTTAGCGACTTTATTCAAGAGAGGATAAGATGCCTTTGGGTATTTTATTCTGTGTATCATTGTGTACAAAATACACGTCAACAGGTTGGAACCAAGCTTAAATCTAAAACAGAATTTAACTTAAGGATGGATCAACAAACCAATAGATCAAAAGAGGAAATCTTCACGATTGTGAGGATTTGATACTTCATTTATGTTTGCATCTTCTTGCTCATCCTGAATTTGACAATCCCTTCCAAAGTGGCCACGCTTGTTGCATCGGAAGCATCAGATGTGGGATAAGTCTCTTGGTCTTTTCTTTGAAGGAGGGGTAGGAAAGCTGAAATCTCTATTTCTCTTGAAATCATTTTTCTTCCAATGGCTGCCTTCCTTCTTAGCCAAGAGGACATGTTGCTCATCATAAGGGTTCTTAATTTTTCCTTTCGCAGTCAACTGAGACTCTTCTTGAATGCAATCTCCCATTAATTGATCAAACTTAGGAAGCTCAACTCTGGCACAAATTCCTTGAACAAATGGTTCCCAAGAGGGAGGAAGACCATTTAGGGCAGCATAGATAGGTCACTGTCTTCAATGCTCTTCCCAATGTTGGCAAGCTGATCTCTCAACTCAGAGATTCTCATGAAGTAAGCAGCAACAGGTTCTTCTTTCTCTAATTTGATGTAGGAGAGCTAATTCCTTAAGGCAAGGATGTAGCTGGTATTGTTGACTTCATACATCTTTTCCAATGTAGAGAACATCTCGCTGGCGGACTTCTTCATGGAGATGGATGGCACCAAATGATTTTTGACGGAGTCTATTATTATCCTTTGAGCTTGGAAGTCCTCCTTCTTCCAATCTTCTTTCTCACTTGCACCCTCAGGTTCCTTAGCATTCTTGCTAACATATTCAACAAGATCATTCAATGCCATCATTATCCTGACCTTCCAAGAAGAGAAATTTGTGTGACCTTCCAACCTATCTTTAGACCTGATATAAAAAGCCACGGGGACTAAACTTTTGAACAGCAGGTTAGAAGGAAGCACAAATCTGATCACAATCACTATACAGACCTAGGGCTCTGATACCATGTTGAATTTCGTGATCAGATTAACAGTAATGAGCAGGAAATAATAATGCAGTCACAAGAATCAAAGCACACAAATAGAAAGGGCACACAACACAAGTTTACCCTGGGAAAACCTCCCTCTTGGAGGTGAAAACCCCAGCAACAAGATCCAAGTTTATCTTAGACAATATCAGCATACAACTTTGCTTACTGCACTTGAAGCAACATATAAATAAGAACAACAGACTGAAGATTCCAAACTAGGGCACAAGGAATAGCTTGATAGACTTATCTGCACTATCGAGATTTGCTGTTTGCTGTCATGCAAATCATTCACAGAGCATAGGAGTGAATTTGCTGACTGTGGATATGATTCGCTGCCACTGAGACAATTCACTGTTCCTAGGAATGAATCGCTGACACAAGAAGATAGTTCGCTGCTCTTTGAAAGCTTATTCACATAAGGCTAGCAATGGATAATATATATATTTATTTTTTTTGTGCAGAATGAATCCTGTTTATATACAAGATTCATGTTTAAGTCTTCTAAGTCGGCTTTAACCAATTCTTTATTTTACATATTCTACTTTGCACTTTGGCGCCCAATTTGGGGTCTACATATCTTGCAATTTGTGCCACGTTACCTTTTGGACTCAGCCCTATTGCTTGTCCACACGTTACATTTGGGAATAGGACCCAGCCCTATAGACATCAATTGCTTAAACTACACGTTACATGTGAATAGGACCCAGCTGAGAAGAAGGGCCCAGCCCTATAAGGATTTGAATCCTTATTTATTTTCTTCACTAAGTTACAATAAACTAACAAACATCACACTACAAGGGCAGCTTTTTACCAGGGCGAAGCTCCTGGAGGAAGAACACTTCTGGATGCAACCCCAGAAGATTCACTGCAGCAGCATAAGGAAAGAATTGAATCATGTTTGAAGGCAGAATCGTGGTCTTTGATATTGGTGCAGCCTGCAGTCATTGAGCAATCTGAGGAAAGCTCTGGAAACTCTTCATCGCTGGGCATAGGAAAGTCACCTGAGGCGCCATAGAAGGAAAGGCATGGCTTGAACAGCACCTAAGATTGTTGAATATACAGCTGGCTTTTTGAGGTCAAATAGCTACAAGGAGGTGTGTGGTCTGCATCCTTTCAACCAGACTACGCCAAACTTGGAGAATTCCCAGCCGGCTCTAGTAGGAGTCAAAAATAAGATGGTTTGGAAGTTGCAATGGTATGTAGCCAATTTGGAATGAATTTTCTGAAATACGATTTACCATAGTTAAAAAAATCAGTTTGTAATTACTTCTGAAATCATCTTGCAAATAAGAAAAACTCAGCTATGTACGTATTTTGTATTCAAGAGGAATTCCACTAAATTTTGCTTGGGTTCAACTTGTAAGGGAAAACAATAGAAATATCTTAATCTTCATATGTTACAGTTAGAATATTTCAGAAAACCACAGAGTTAAAGATCCTGCCAGAAATGATTTCATTAATACACTGGAATTTGTGCTTCCAGACTTTGGCTATACCAGGAATCAGCATAGCAAGCAAATGGTGGCCAAAAGTATGTTTATTGATTTCTTGCTTTGAAGCAGGATAAATCTTATGCTCTAGATGTGATCCTTCACAATTTACACAATGAATCTCAGTCTCAGAACAAATGCAACAATTCTATTGGGTTATATTGTTCTCAAGGTTTGAAATCTGAAATGACCATGCACAGATAACCAGTGCTCTTGGTATCTTTTGGTTCCTCCAGACTCCCACGCACTGCAAGCAAATTTGATGATTACTGGAAAAAAGCCTTACCTAATACAGTGAGGAACACCAGCCCAAGAATTAATTCTGCTTCCACTGTGATCTCACTATATTACTTTACATTGTAAGCAACTCCCTCTACTTGACATTTATAATTTATCCAAGTTAATATTTCTAATCTCTGTTTTATCAGTTTATATGTGCATGTCTTTCCAGCAGTCTCTGTAGCTTTTGTTCTAAGTCTTTTTTTGTCAAAACTAGAGTAGCCTCTTGGGAACAAATTTTTCAGGTAAAAAATGTTTTCTTGCAAATTGTTGTTATTTGGATAATTATTTGGTTGGGGACCATCTGACCTTCTTTACCTACCAAAAAAAAGCATTTTGGGACCAGCATGGGACAAAAGGGCCAATATTTTCACTTGTTTTGTAAACACATTCTTTTTGAATAAAAAATTTACAATATAGAACTTTTCAAACAAATTCTAAGCATTTTATTATTTTTCTTTCAATTCTTCTTCTTTGGACTCAAATCTTTTTGTCACCATTAGTTCATTCCTTTGGACTCAAATCATGTTTTTTATCTTGCTAAACAAAAAGAAAAATTTTAAACATTTCAGACTTTGAATCTATGAGCCCTTGGGAGTATAGTTTTATTAATATGGTCAAACTACAAAAGAGCTATCGATTGCTAGAAACCTCATTTTTTGTAATTAGAATGCTTGTTGGAAAGATGTTAATAACTTGGCCAATTTTGTAAATCCATCAATGGAAAGCATCATGACAATAGCTTAATCCGAAAATCAGTTGAGATTGAAAATATGAATAAATGCAAGCATGCAGAAGCTAAAATAAAGGAGTACTATTGCTCATAAAGACCACCAAAATGAAGCAAAAAAGCCATTGTTGTTAGCATTTATACTTTTAATTAATTGCATAATGTATAAGCTAGGACCATTGTACTAAAGATGTGTAGTATTTCATAGGTGTTGTATCATTTGGCTTAAGCAGCTAAAGCCATGTCATTGCAGTTAATGCTATGCTGCTTCTTCTGGAATCTAGGGTTACCTATATATTGGTTAATTTGTTGATATTTTAATCACTAAGTTCCAACAATAATTAAATCCTCATCATTTGGGGCCATTCCAAACAGAGAAAATGAAATGAATTTCAGCTATGTGGATTACATATGGATCCCAAGTTTACTGCACTCAAAGAAAATAAGAACTTTGAATTCAAGTAAATCAGCTACCTACTACATAGTGAGAGGATTGAATATCATAACATATCAAACTGACCTGCTGTTCACAAGCAGTGGTTCATGAGCAAGAAAGGCAATATCTTTCATATGATAATATGTTTTGTTATTTCCTTCAATCTTTTTCTTCGGTTCCCGTGGAAAGATTCCCTTAAGGATACATAATCGCCTGCATGACCATATATCCATCCATAGTAAGACCACAATGACCATGTCAATAAATTGACAAGAGGAGAAATTCCACATAAAAATCACATTAGGCATTCCACATTTACCGGAACTCAGGCAATTTCAGTTGAAGGCGATTCAGAGCCTTGTTTCTTGTAATATATTTGGCTGCATTTCCTTCTTTCTTCTTCCCCTACATTTCAGAAAACCAGCTAAAAATTTGGATCCCCTCTAGTGACATCTATGTATATATATAATTAAGAATAATTATTGATATTCTATGAAAAACTACAGCTTTGAGGGCCCACTTCCACTTTATGCATATCTTCATATGAAATACATAAAGATAAATCCAATTCAATAGAGGGTAATTCTTTCCTGCTTTATATGATTTATCTGGGCTGCCTTCCCTTTCATAAAAAATCTATCAAGCAAGTTCGTCATGGAAAACTCAAATAGAACTAATTTATTTTATTCCAGCATATCAACAATGTTAAAACAGCTTTTACAGCAATAGCATTATTAACATTTAATATTTATATATTATTAATTAAAATATTATATTATTGATATATTAAATATGTAAACTTATGTGATATACTAAAACACTTTCTGATTCATTCATTATCCACAAACTCATCAACCCCATTTTCTGTCACGTTGCAATTTCTGTAACGCATCTCTTTTCTTGTTTCTGATCAATAAGGTGATGAATGAACAAACTATAAGCTTTACAAGGAAGCCATAAGAAAAGATGTTGAAGCAGACATCTTGGGAAAATCATTTTGGGAAGGGTGAAAAATCTAAAAAAGTATATGAAACACTTGTCAAAATGTTTATACTGGGAAACCTTGTATGGGCGTTGTGCATGAAGGCATGGATAAAGAAAAGGGAGAGATTTAAAAAGTTTTAGAAAAAGATAAAGAAGTTCAGTGGATTTGGACCATTGTAGGCAAGCAATGGGGCATTTTGTATAGTCAATTTCATGCAGAAACTTGCTATTTAATTCTGATGTAGTTAAGGTGGACCATAATAGAGAAGAGGAGATTAAAAAAAGACTTGTTGGCAACAATAAATAAGTTGGTAGTTGATGACTATAAGAAGTAAAAGGGGAGAACAGCTTATTGTTTTAAGAACAAAGAGAAATCGTTTGATCTCAAGGAGGCAAAGATAAACAAGATGAGGATGGAACCAGACAAATAATGGCAGACTCAAGGGGCTTCTACGAAAGAGTTGCAAAAGCCAACCATGAGAATCCGTGTCCAAAGTTACAGTTCAGTATGTGAAAGAAATTGCAGTCTCATAATTTGATCCATGATTACAAGAGGAATCATCAAGGGACCAAGAAACTTTCAAATATTGTGTTTGTTCAAAGCAATTCACAATTGCCTAGACAATCTCTTGAAAAACAAAACGACCATCCTTGCATTGAAGAACTATCCTTTGAAGTTTGAAGGAGATGATAATGAAATTACTGGAAGATTTCATCAGGATGCTGATTCTAGTTATAATTCTGAAACAGATTTTGATGCTGCAGATGTTTAAGACTTGACTTTTAATTTCAATTCTTAAGTTAGGCTTGAAACTTTGATGGATATGACTCTAAATTTTGATATTATAAAAATTTTAAACTCTTTTTATCATTTCCACATATCTATATATTTTAAATTTTCAGAATCTACTCATAGGTGTTATGAAATTTTGTAACTTTTTGAAGGTTTCAGTTTTCTGAATTTTCTGGACCACCCAAATGAATGAAATGTTCAGAACCGGGTAACTATGGTTTCCAGGAATGGCGGTATGAGGTATGTATAAGAGAAATGATGAGGGAGCTATGGATTTAGTTTCGAAAATCAAAAGAAACTGTCAACTTACAGGCGGACGGTAGTGCTTTGGCATCTTCGCTCACTTCAAATTAATAGCAAGTGGAGAGAGTCCTGCAATCAACAGGCATAACTAGTTAGAGAATATGTGCATTACTTTGCATTATCCTCAATGCACCAAACTCACCTCGTAGCTTAATAATTATTTGCGCTCGCCTCTGCCTTCTCAGAAACCTAAAATGGTTCCGTATATTCTGTAAAACCCAGCAGAAAAGAGTGAGCACTTGAAGGGGTTTAGGTTAAATGTAGTTGACTATATTTTTGCAAGGGGAATCACACGCTTGATAAATTACTTTTTGGTTTAGGTTAATTAGCCGATAGGTCCCCACACCGGAATTCAGAAGTCTCACGCCCGATAAAATCCCGCCGTCGGGTTTTCGCAGTTATTTTCCGTCGACTTTATTTACTTTTTGCGTTCGACCTAATGAAAAAAAGCGGAGGAAGGGTTCGATGGTAAAAACGCGGGAGGTTTCCATTCTTTGTGACGCAGATGGTAATGGTAATGGTAAAAGGGTTTTTGTTTTTCCTTCCCGACGGGTTAACTCTTTTGAGTACTTTATGACAAAGCAGCCTTGATAAATATTTGCACACATTAATAAGCCGTACAATAGTAACAGTAAATTTTGGAAAATACTATTATATTTTATTAAATTTAGTGTTTTTTAAACTAGTATATTTATATTTTAAAAATATAGGTAAATTATGCTCAAGATATCTTATAATAGAAGGGAATCTGATTGTAACAATGTTAGTAGTATACAAGAGTTTCAAAAACATTATGTTGAGGTAATAAAATAACACCTCTACAAAAACCAAAAGATTTGACATATTTCATGATTTGAAATGGATTTGAATTTAATGATCATTGTTTTTGTTTAAATTAAAATGGTTTAAATTTTTTAATAAATTTTATTTAAATTGTAATATGTTTATATCATAATTAAAATTTTAAAATTCATGTTGTCTTTCAAATTATTTGCATGTTTATTAAAAATTTATATTCATATCTAAATATTTTTTATTATTGTGGATCTTAAAATTGTTTCAAATATTTTTTTATATTTGAATTATATTTAGTGTATATTCTTTTATATTATTATTTTTACATGATTTTTGTTTTTGATTAAGTAAAAACAAGTTTTAAGGGACCCGAAACCCGATTACAATCGAAAGATATCCAAGAAGGAAACAAAACAAGACAGTTGCAAAAGACCAGCAAAAAAACCAGTAGCAGAGAAAGGGACAACAAGAGGCCAGCAAGAAATTGGCCCCAAGCCCAGCATTACAAGTTAATTAAAAACTATTCATAGTTTCCTCAGCATTCTGTACCAAGAGCATCATCACCTTGGCCGCTTCCCTCAGGTCGTTGTTTTCCTGTCTCAGCTGGCTCTCTTTCATTTTAGTGTCCTTCCCAATAGTGGTCTGCCTGGTTCTGCGTCTAGGGTTCTGGTGGGTGGGGCTGGAGGTTGGAGCATCTTCTATAATTACCAGGTTCTTATCCTGATTTTTCTTTTCCAAATGATCCACCAAATCGTTCATATTCTAGGAAGAAACTTTAAGGACCCGGAGGCAGTGGTTCATGAGGCTTTTCAAAGCCTTCTCATTATGGGCGATCTGGGTGTTGATGTTGTCTTTGTCCTCCTCCACCTGCTCTTTTAGAGTTCTAATAACATCCTCCAAGTGTTTTAGGTCCCCTTTGAACAGATCTTTCTCCAACCAGTCCTCCATCTCCATTTCCTCCTCAGCTTTACTGTTTTTTGTATCCTCGTTCTGTTTCCCAGAGTCAGAATTCTTAATCAGCTTATTAATCTTATCTTCCAGCTCCCTCTGCTTACCTTGCATATTGGTGATGTTTTCGACAACCCATTTCTGGAAATTGAAGGATTCCAGAGTGCAGTTACGGGCGTTGTCCAAGATGGTGTTCGCAGAGTCCTTGCCCTGTTCAGTCTCCTTAGAGTTTGGGTTGTCATACTCCTTAGGATTCAGAGCAGCATTCTCACTTTCCGAACCCTTAGGGTTAGAGTGAGGGTTTTCAGAATTACCCCCTTCCTCCCCTTCACCATAGTTCTCATCCTTATTTTGCTCCATTTCAGTATCAGTGTCCTTATCCTTTTCCTCTTCTTCATCACAATGCACCTCCTTTTCCTCATGCTTTGTTTCAGCTTTCCTTTTTTTGTGGGTAGGGGTGTTGGGCTGATCCCCATTCAAGTCAGAGTCTTTGTAGCTCTCAGAGATATGAGCGTTAATGATCAAAGGGTCATCCTTGGTTGCCCTAGCCTTATCCTTTAGATGTTCATAAATTGCCAGAATGAGCCCCTGGTGGGCTAAAGGGTAAGAGTTAGGCTTTTTAGCATGGTCTGCAAGGCTCTCATTTGGAGAGGACACTAAATAGAAGGGCAGAGATATTTTAGCCCCATGACGGAAATGGTTCAGAATAGCGAAATGATAGTTATAAATTTTTGTAAATCTGCCATCCACAGTCAAATACTCCATTAAAACCCTTAGAACTTTTTGCCATAAAGGCTTTACCTGTTGGGGAGTGTAGTAGGAGATGTTGTCCTTCTTCACAAGCTTGCCCTTCTCATCCTCCGACTTTGGGAAGTTTTTGAAAGTTTTAGCTGCATACTTCCGATCCCTGTAGAATTTAGCCCCTCTGTCTGGAGACCCGTGACCTCTGCAACCATGTTTTCATCGATTTGCCAAATCTCCCCGAACAGGGTGACTCTGTTGTTACTCCAGCTTTTAGCAAAACCATACGACACATAATTTCTGCTTCCGTGAAGCTTTTCCATATTAGTCAGTGAAGCCGTATCTGTGGAGCCTTCTCCAGACCTTTCATTCACTCTTCCAATTTTTACATCCTGGAGGCTTGTTCATGTTTAGGTTACCACCCATTCTGAGCTCCAAGTAAAGATACCCACTGCTACGGTTCACAATCCGCAAATAAGACTCTGAAAACTTGTTATTTCTGGAATTCCTATGTAAAGACTCTTTCGTTGTTTTGAAGTTGCTGCTTATGGCCACACAAACCCAGCGATTATTACTATAATCTTTCGCACACATATGATCTTGGAAATGATGCCAAAAAACACTCATAATCTGACAGTTTATCCGCCCCCAAAATCTATCTTTGGAAATCGTTCCCCAGAAAGTAATCATGAGATTAACTTGACCCATTGATGCGATCAAAGTATAATTGCTCTTTAACCTCCCTTTTAATGTGATTTTCTCCAATGTATTTGACATCCTTCTCCAAATTGACCCCTTCATTGGCTAGGATATCTGCAACCTTGTTGCCTTCTCTAAAGGTATGAGTAATACTAATGCTAACATAGTTATTTAAAAGATATTTAGCATTTTTAATTAAATTGGTAATATTCCAGGAAACAGAACTTGTACCTTTGAGGGCTTGTATGATGTTTAAAGAGTCCCCTTCGAGCCAATTTTTTTTGAATTTAAATTCCTGAGCTAGCTGGAGGCTCTTTAGCATTGCCAGAGCTTCAGCCACATGGTTATTTTGGACCCCAAAAGGAGAAGCAAAAGCAACAATGCAAATTCCTTGAGCATTTCTAATAACTCCTCCACCACTAGCCTTTCCAGGGTTCCCTTTAGCCGCCCCATCAAAATTAACCTTTATCCAATCATATTCAGGAAAACGCCAGACAATGTTATCTCTCCTATTCTTATTTTCCAATCTGTAGACCTTATGCATTAGGTTCCATTCAGTGAGGATGTCTCTTTCCATATCATTGATATCAGTAACAAACCATTGCTGATTATTCTTGTGAGGAATATTGATGTTCTCCTTTATAGCCCTGCAGATTTTTTCAAAGACCACCTAAGTATTACACTTAGCTTCCCTAAATATCATATTATTTCTTTCTTTCCAAATGCCCCAGCAAATCATGGGGAGGGTCAAAGACCAAAGGTTCTTGATAATTTGGCATTTGGTTGGAAAATTTCATTGCCAAATAATATCCTTGATACTCTTGTTCATAACCAAATTAACTTTCCATTTTTCCCACATTTTGCACTAAATATCCCAGGTAAAAGAGCAGTGAAAAAAGAGATGATCAACTGATTCCCCCTCCTTCTGGCATAGCTCACATCTATTAGGGAGTTTGAAGCCTCTTCGGATTAAATTGTCAAGAGTAAGGGTACTATTACGAGAAGCAAGCCAAAAGAAAATGTTGACTTTAGGGATCAAAATGTTGTTCCAAACTTTACTCCAAATGGGATTGTTGGTTTGAGAAAAGGTGTTTTTATAGGTGGAGGCAACCGTAAATTCACCTTTAGGATCATTTTTCTAGAGGAATACATCATCATAGTCTTTCTTAGGGGAAAAGGACAACAACTCCTTCTGGAGGGAGGAAAATCCAAAATGAATGTCATCAAACCTAACCCACTTGTCCTCCTTCCAGTAGTCACACACCATAAGCCCAAACCTCCTTTTACACTCCTCAAAAATTTGACTGTTGTTTTGATCATACAGAGCTTCATTCTTCATCCAGGGGTCTTCCCAAAACCTTATTTTGTCACCTTTTCCAAGGACCCATCCAACCCCAACTTTTGCTACTTTTATGGATTTAGTAATGCTATTCCAGATGAAGGATCCAATAGGGATGTCTTAAGAGTTAAGGACCCCTTGGATAGGCTCAGAATGTATTTGTCAAACCAAATTTGATTCCAATCTTTCTTAGTATCATAGGCTCTCCATAATTGTTTAGCAAGAAGAGCCTTGTTAAAGGTTTTTAGAGCTTTAATCCCCAACCCCCCTTTGTTCTTTGGTCTACACACTTTGTCCCAAGCAACCAAGGATATTCTCTTTTTTTCTTCGACTCCTGACCATAAAAATCTCTTCTGGAATCTTTCTATTACTTCAGCAAATTTAGCTGGGATACCAAATAGGCTGAGGGCATAAACAGGGAGATTTTGAAGAGTAGCTTGAAGGAGTTGCAGTTTCCCAGCCTGAGATAACATTGAGCCTTTCCATCCAGCAATTCTTTTATTGAATTTGTCAATAAGCATATTCCAGAAAGAATTTGGGGGAGCTAAACCCAAGGGAAGACCCAAATAGGTGGAAGGGAGCATTTCCACTTTGCACCCAATAATTTTAGCAATTTTTTGTTGTCTTATGACCGGAGTATTCAGGAAGTAGATAGTCGATTTGTCCCAATTGACTTGCTGACCAGTAGCCAAAGCATAGGAGTTAAGAGCAATTTTGAAGGCATCAGCCTCCTTGACAAAAGAATATCCCATGAGGATAGTGTCATCAACAAACTGTTGATGAGAGCAAAAAACATTGGCGAAGGAAGGTTGAAGACCTTTGATAGTTTTGCTTTGTTTCAAATTGTGAATCAATCTGCTCATACTTTTAGCCAAAATGGTAAAAAGGATAGGAGATATGGGATCTCCTTGTCTGAGCCCTCTTGAAGTTTTAAAAAAATTGGTAGGAGATCCATTAATCAGAATAGAGAACATAGGAGTGGTGATCAACTCTCTGATTATTTTGGTTACCTTTTCATCAAAACCAAAAGCCCCCATGATTTTGAAGAGAACATCCCACTCCACTCTATCATAAGCCTTCGCCAAATCCAACTTTATCAAGAAGCCTTCTTTTTTAGCAGCACTAAGGGAATGAATGTTCTCATGAACAAGAATAATTGAGTCAAGAATCTGCCTACCAGGAACAAAACCTTTCTGCTCCTCAAAGATGATGAAGGGAAGCACTGCCAAAATTCTAGTGGTCATAACTTTGGATATGATTTTGTAGAAAGAGTTACATAGGCTGATTGGCCTAAAATTTCCCATAAAGTCCGCCCCAGCAACTTTGGGGATTAGGGCTATAAAAGTGGAGTTGAGTTCCTTAAGGATTCTTCTAGATCCAAAGAATTCTTTGACCGCATTAACCGTGTCTTCCCCCACAATATGTCATAATTCTTGGAAGAAAAACATAGGGAAACCGTCAGGACCTGGAGCTTTATCCCCTTGAAATGAAAAGACAGCTTTTTTAATTTCTCTAGCAGACGGGATGGCAGTAAGGGCCTTAATCTGAATAGGGTTAATGGCCTTAGGAATGATATTAACCAAATTGAGTTGGTGGGTCTGATCAATGTCCTTGTTACTAATAAGGAGCTGATTGAAGAATCTGACAGCTTCATCCCTGATTTCGTCCTTATTAAGTAGAGTGTTGTTTTCAACAATCAGTCTTGTGATTCTATTAGCTGCCCTTGTGTTTTAGAGAAGTCATATGGAAAAATTTAGTGTTTCTATCCCCAGCCTTCAACCATATAGCCCTAGATCTCTGCCTCCAATAGATTTCTTCCCCATAGATAATGATGTGGAGTTTGACAAGAACATCATCTTCCATGGCTTTGGAATACTTTTTATAGCCTTCTTTCTGTATAGAATTTTGTATCTGGTCCAGTTCCTCCTTTAGTTTTTTCTTTGAATCAAAGATATCACCAAAGACCTTCTTGTTCCAAGTCTTAATATTGGTTTTGATGTTTTTAATTTTTTTAGCAACTTTATACATGGCAGTTCCATTAACATCAAGATTCCACCAGTTAGCAATAGATTTTTCAAGATTAGGGTGGGAGGTCCACATCTTTTCGAACCGAAAAGGGAATCTCTGATTATTCTTAAAATTCTCAACAACAAAAGAGATGGGATAATGGTCTGACCCAATTCTATTAATAACAAAAAGGGAGCATCTACGAGAAAGAATCCAATCATTAGTAACAAGGGATCTATCAAGTCTTACCTGGATGAGATCTTCACCAGCCCTTCGGTTAGACCAAGTGTAGGAAGCCCCATTGAGATCCATATCAATGAGAGCATTGCCATTAATAAAGTTCATCAGGTCAGATCTGTTGTCTGGTTGAGCTTGACTGCCTCCAAATTTTTCAATGTCTTGCAGAGGAGTATTGAAATCTCCCATCACAACCCAGCTGTTCAGAGGGAAGGAATTTCTTTTATGCTGAATTTTATTCCAGAATTTACTTCTAGCGGATTTGGAGTTAGGGGCATAGATATTAGTGATGACACATTCCTCACCATCAATGATGCTTTTAGCTTTTAGGGATAAAATATTGCCATCAACATCAATCATATCTCCAAAGGTTGTGCTTTTATTCCAGAATATAGCAACCCCTCCAGAGGCTCCATTCAAGCTACTGCCACAAGCCCCTCCATTTTTGAAAAACTTTAATTTCTCCACTTTCTCTTTACTCATTTTGGTTTCATGAACCAGGATAATATCTGGATTTTGATCTCGAATGAGGTTCCTTAATATATCCTATTTATTGAGACCATTTAGGCCTCTGATATTCCAAGATATTACCTTCATTTGGAAGCCTGAGGGCAGGATTCCTTGATAGCTCGCTGCCTTCCATCAGCTATGTTTTTCTTACTCTCCTGGTCCCTATGCCATTTCATAGTTTTGCATCCCAGTGGGGATCTTGAAGCCCCAAAATCAGCCTTGGATCTAGTTCTATTTTTTACTCCATTAAGGCCTCCTACCTTCTTGGTTTTAATTTTCTTTCCATTTCCTGTTGTGTTTTCTTCTTGTTCTGCTCTAGACTCATCTTGCATGTTGCTCCATAGGTCTTCTCTTTTCTGGGATGATGTAGTCATATCGACTCCTATGTTCTGGAATAAGGCATTTAAGTTTACCTGCGACGACCCAAACTTGTTACTCCTTCCCAGTTTTATTTCTTGTTCCTAAAATCATCCTCTAAACAGTGTTCATCTTTTTTTGATATAGGTTCCTGAAAAGCCTCAGGATGAGAATCAGTGATATTCTCAATCTCACCATCTTCAAGTGTCTCTTCACTGATTTCATTCTCCTTCGCCTATGTCTGTAGAGCCTCAAAGGTATTGATTGTTTTAATCTCAAACTCCCTAGTTTCATTCTTTTTATTCCCCTTCAAAGGGGGGTTCTTAGGAGAGTCCGTGCTATCTGCTTCCAGGTGTTCAGATATATTAACCGAGTTTTCACTTTTTCCTTCTAACTTGTTACAGTCTTTGTTATTATTTTTTTCTTTCCATACCTGTTTATGAATATTTGTCATCACAGGTTTTTTAGGGTTGCTGGGGCAAGCCTTAGCCCAGTGACCTGCTTTTTTACAAGAAAAGCAAACAAAGGGGAGAGATTCGAATTCTATTGATTGTTCCCATAACCCAAGTTTGGAATTTATGTCAATAGTGCTTGGGAGGTCCATATTCTATGATATGTTGATGCAGATGCGCGCATACACCAATCTCTTGCGAGCTGCTGTCATTGGGTCTATCGCAACAAGCTCCCCAAAGGAGTTAGCGATTCCTGAGAAAACATCCTCCACCCAGTATTCCAATGGCAGCCCAGGCAACCTAACCCACACCGAAGTAGATTCAAAGAAAGAATCATTGAGTTCCATGTTAGGAGACCATTTTCTAAGAGAAAGAGAAGATTTGCCAAACATCCAGGGGCCACCACTTAAAGCAACTTCCATATCTTCCCCGCAGGAGAAAGAAAAAACAAAAAAGCCTCTAGGCAAAGCAGAGACATCAACCTGTCCTTTCATTCTCCATTTTCTCTTAACAAAGGACCTAACATCCTCAATATTAGGTCGAGGTCCAACAAATTTCCCCACCAAAGAAAAATACATTAAAGAGATGCTATGATCAATAACTATATCAGGAATCTCAATCGCAAGTTTACCCATTCTATTATCTGATATATCCTTCACAAAGGGGAAAGACGATTTACCGGTCGGTTTACCAAGTGCTTTTCTTGCAAAGAGACTATTCCAGGGTTTAGGTATTCGCCCCTCCTTGATATTCTCTGAGTCAAACTTCACCGCCTCGGGGCTCAAATCTTGAGAATCTTTTAAGTTTTCGTGATCGGGAGGGGGGTCCCGTATTCGTGGGTCCCCATCCTACCTGCCATCCTCATCATCAGATGCTTGTCCTTGAGCTGTAGTGGATTTAGAACCAGAGGATCCAGCATCGTTGTTCCCTCCATTTCTCGATTTCAAATTTCCCACTGCAAACGTTGTTCCCTCCATTTTCAATAGCAGATACAAGTCCTCAAGACACAATGTTGCCAATTATTACTTTTTACATGATTTTTGTTATGTTTAATAATCTTTTAAGATAATTTTAAAATCAATGTATAATTTTGTTTAATTTAACATTGAGTGATTATTATCATCTTGTTTAAATTGTTTGCATGCTTATGTATACTAACTTTTATTTCTTTGTAAAAATATTTTTATAGTTAATTTATTTTTTACAATGACGTATTTGAATTTATTCTCAAGTGCTTACACTTGAATTTTTTTAATAGTGTTGTTTTATTAAAGTGCTTAATTTTTTAAATGAAAAGATATAAACTAAATTTCACTCTTTTACTCTCCTTCCAACTAACATAAATCTAAGTTTTAAAGTTACAAAGTAAAAAAATCATCTTTAATTCTTCACTGATAATTCTTTGTAAAATTACTATTTTTTTTCTCTCCCTACAATTTGTAATCTAAAATTCTCTTAAAATCATTATTCTTTCTATGTATTGTCTTTATTGAAGAGATTTAAATTAAAATTTACCTTTATTTTTTCCACTCCATGAATTCAAATACTAGATCGTTATTCTTTCCACTCTATGATCTATTCTACAATCTCTCATATATATAAAACTTTTTTCATAGATCTACATAAATACAAATTAATTTAAGAATATTAAATATCTACATAAATGCAAATTAATTTTAAAATGTAAATTATTCACATAAATGCAAATTAACTAAAAGATATAATTAAATCATGAGAAATATATATAATATTAAATATAAAATTTATTATAAAATAGAAAACATAAAGCCCAATGTTAAACGTAAATACAAAATATAGAAATACAAATAAATCTAATGTTTAATGAAACCATCTTTCTTTTGTCTTTTTCTTTTTTGGGAAAAGGGGTAAAAATTTATTCAAAAAGAAACAAAGAGTACAAAACAAAGTTCCCAAAAAAGAGAACCTAAATAGGCCTGTCCTCCATAATTAACCTTTCCGGAGTCTCAAAGTACTCAGGGGGAAATAACTCCCAATTCTCCACATCCCACTTATATAGGCCCTCGTAAGCCCATTTAGCCAAACAATCTGCCACCTTATTCAATTCATGAGGAATATGAAGAAAGGATATATGATCAACCAAACCGCACAGATTCAAGATCTGCATGACAGTTGAAGCTAATTGCCAACTAACACCTTCCAAATGTTGATCGTTGAGCAAATCAATCACAATTTATGAGTCAGACTCACATACAATTTTACGCCAGCCTAAAGAACAAGCTTTAACAATCGCATGAAGAAGGGCAATAACCTCCATAAGATTATTAGAATGTTGGCCCATATAGGTGGAAAAGAAGACCACAACACCACCATCAATATTGCACCCAATTCCCCCAATTCCTGCATGCCCAGGATTACCCTTGGAAGAACCATCTATGTTCACTTTCAAAACCCCTTTAGGAGGAGGGAGCCATTGCCCCTCCATATGAATCTTCTACTTTTCCCGTCTTTGTCTCCTAGTAGCAAAGTGGACTAGTCCATTGCCAACCAACAACAAATTCTTAGCCACATCCAAATCACTAGAACCCACTGCATCCAAAAGATCACACTTAGCAGAGATGGTCTCCTAGAGTTTGCTAACAATCTCTCTCCATAAGTAACTGCTACCCTAAGTGAGACTCCTGAAAAAACCGACGATTTCTCTCCAACCAGATATTCTAGATGATGAGAGTTTGTCCAATATCACAAGCAACCTACAGGAAAATGGTCTTGGCAAGCGGTCTACCAACCCTTTCCCATAACTCAACAAGAGGGGTAGCATGAACACAAGCATTATTCCATGTTGCCCACTAGAAATGCCAAACCTCTCTTGAATACTGGCACTAAAAGAAGAGATGAGAAATTCACTCTTCACTGTTCTTACACAAAACACAAATAGAAGGACCCTGGAAACCATGCTTGCACAAGTTCTCCCAAGTGAGACACTTATTTTGGATCATCAACCAAATGAAAAAATTACACATAGGCCAAGAGAATCTATTCCACACCTGCTTCCACCAAGAAACAGCCTTAGTACCATGTAGTTGCCTATCCAACTCTAGGTATCCAAAAGCAACCGAAAACTTGCCTTTTGGATTTGGGCCCCAAGCAAGAATATCCCCAACCCATAAAGAACTACATAGTCTTCTCACTAAGATCCTAGCCAACTCAAGACAATCCACCACAATACCTCTTAATGGCCACATATGGGGATCCTTTCGATAGTCACCTCAATTTGACCCTTAACTTTCATATTCTTAAATCCTCCACCTTACTCCAACCAGCAACAATCATAATGTTGCAAAGAGCCTGAAGATGAGGGAATTCATGGATAATCAGAGGATGGCCATCCCAAGAGTCCAACCAAAAAAGAGCAGAATATCCCCTATTGCAAATCAAGAAAAATGCCATATTTGATGAGTTTAGCTCCTCTTTTAAGGGTATCTCAAATCATAGAACCCTTTCCCACCAAGCTGCAACGAGGCACATAAAATCCATTAATCCCTGGAAGGTACTTCTGAGAAAGGATTTTGGCCCAAAATTGATCCTAACAGGTGCACCACCTCCAGTATAGCTTAGCAGATAAGGCTTGACTAGCCAACCTAGTAGATCGAAGCTCAACACCCTCTTCCTACATCGACCCACAAACATAGTCCCAACGAACCAAGCTCCACTTAGAGGAAAGAAGATTGCCAAACCATAAAAACTAATGGGAAAGCACATCAAGATCTTTGATAAAACTGGAAGGAGTTGCCTAAATAAAGAACATGTAGAGGGGCATAGCCTACATCACAACCTTCAAAAGAGTGACCTTGCCAGCAGTGGAAAGACATCTATAGGTCCAACGATTGACCTTTCTGCGAAATTTGTCCAAAATTTCCTATCAAAACTCTCTCCAATGGACACTCAGGCCAAGGGGGATCCCAAGGTAAATCAAAGGGAGGGAACCAACTTGAAATCGAAGAATGCGAGCAATTCTAACCCGGATCAGGTGGGGAGTATTAAACAAAAATATAGGACTTGTCCTTGTTAATTTTTTTACTAGAGGCAACCAAATAAGTATCCAAAGTTCTCCTGAAGTTAGTAGCTTTATTAATTCTAGCTACACTCATTAGCGCAGTATCATCCACAAATTGGAGGTGGGAAACAAGAGGTAGACTATTTGACCATCTCCAACCCTTTACGAGACCTTGTTGAAGTTGAAAATGAATAAATCTACCAAGACCCTCAACCATTATAATGAACAAGTAAGGGGATAGATGATCTCCTTACCTAAGACCTCTTGAAGTACTAAATAGATCAGACGAATCACCATTGATCAAAACAAAAAAAGAGGTAGAGGAAAAACAGCTCATGATCCAGTCAACCCATTCCATATAAAAGCCAAAAGCCAATAAGATCTTCTGAAGGAATGACCGTTTAACTTTGCCATAGGATTTTGCCATATCAAGTTTAATGAACATCGCCTTATCTTTAGAGGTCATCATAGAATAAATAGCCTCTGCAACAATCATAATACCATCAAAAATTTGCTGACCTGCAAGAAATCCCCCTTGTTCAGCAAAAATCAAAGCATTGAGACACACCTTTAGATGGTCCGCAATCAATTTAGTGACAATTTTATAAACAACATTGAAAAGGGCAATGGGACAAAACTGGTCAAGTTTATTAGCACCCTCTTTTTTAGGAATGAGAGCAAGAAAAGTAGAATTCAAAGTTCTCAGCATTTGCTTGTTTTTGTGAGACTCCTCAACCACCTCCAACAAATCAAATTTAATGATCTCTTGAAATTCTTGAAAAAAATCAATAGGAAAACCATTTGGGCCCAAGGCCTTACCTTTTTTCATATGAAACACAACATCCTCAAGTTCTTGGAGCATGATGGGATCGATAAGAGCATCATTCATCATCGAAGAAACCATGGATGAAACGCAATCCAAAATAGATTTTCCTCTTCATGAGTTGGAAGAGAGTCCTCTATGAATAAAGTTTGAAAATACTAGGTGGCTTCCCGAGAAATATCCCCTTTGAAGGATAGTTTCACACCTTCAGAGGTAACGAGAGAAGTAATGAGATTACCATTTTGTCTAGCCTTAACCGAAATATGGAAGAAATCCATATTTCTATCACCCTCTTGGAGCTAGTCAATACGAGAATTCTGGTTCCAAAAAACCTCCTCGTGAAGCTCCCATTCCTCTAGATCTTTAACAACTAAAGTCTCCTCTCTTTGCAACTCTCCAAGGTAAGCCCTTGATCTCGAATAAGGCGAGTAATGCTATCCATCTGAGCTTTGAGCATTCATTTATTAGATCGACGATTGCCAAAATATTGCAAGTTCCGATGTTTGAGCTTATATTTGGCATATTGCAATCTTTTGACAAAAGAGTACATATCCCTACTATGTGCAGTCCTACCCTCATACCACCAAATAGATATCAAACTTGAAGAGACTGATCACACAACCACATAAGCTGAAACTTGAAGGAAGGATTCTTTGAAGCTCTTAAAGTAACTATCCAGAGTTTTATCATCCAATGATCCAAGCCCCTCTAATCTAGTATCTCAAAGCTAGTAGACCAATTGGCGCCCAACCAAAATCAAGAGACTAGGAATCGATCTAACCTCTCATAAATCATCTCCTCACCACATCGTCTATTTTTCCAAGTGAAGACACCATTATTTGGTTTCACGTTAATAACATTTAGAAAATCACAACTAGAATTAAGGAGGAGAGCAAAGGAATCAAGCTAGACTATGCCACCCCTTTTTTCCTCTGGGCAACAAACTACATTGAAGTCCCCCCATGATCCAAGGAAGAGAAGGCGCTAGAGATTGAACATAGTTGATGTGATCCCACAATTGAGACTTTCCCAACAAATCAGTAGGAGCATAAATATTAGTGAAAAGATAGATTTCACCTACTACAATGCTAGAAGCAATCACAAAGATAGAAGAACAAGACACAATCCACCAAAGAGTGACCACCTTTCTTGGATCTCATAAAAAAGCCAACCCGCCAGAATTACCCTGGGCTACAATGCATTGACAAGATCCATGAGACCAAATTCTAGGAGCTCTATCTAGCATACCATCCAGAGTCAATTTAGTCTCTAGATACCTATCTTTAGAGAAATATAGGTAAATTACATCGAAAGATATCATAATTTTTCATTATTCTAAAAATAATTATATTATTATATTATAATTAATATTAAATTATGAAGAAAACCAACATGTGGTATCTTCCATAATACACCACAAGGTGATGAATGATATGTTTAGGGATGTGAACGGTGGAGGGAGGTTGGACCATGGTGTTGCTCTGCAATGACTATCTCGACTAGGGCACCCATGCCCTAACTGTCTAGTTGTATTTTTCTAGCTTTGAGTGTGTGGTTCCTGTCACGCTCTGTGCTATGAGGCCCAGAGGACAATGCAATTATACACTATAAAATGCAAATGATTTTATTTATTTTTAAAGAAGAAATTTTCTATACATTACAATGATCATCGTGAACACACAAGAAAAGGATATAATATACATCAACATAAACATCATTTGAGTGTCCTCAAGGCCTCACAATGAAACTACACATATAACAATATTCAAATATACATGAAGGAAGGAAATACTTTTACAAATAATATTGCATAGTCTTGCTCAAGAATCATGGTTCAAATTACATAGCCATGAATATATAAATGATCATAAATTACATTACAAGGTATCCCTATGGATACAATCCTCTAATACAAGGATGTCATAAACTCTATAACTGAAGTGCAAGGTAGGTCATCAGCCTTCAACTCGAACCATCATGAACATGAAAGATCTTGTACCAAACCCAAAGGGTGCGAAAAGCACTCCACCCAATTGTGTGGTACCGTAAGGTCCACCCCCCCATGCTAGGAGGTATTAGTCACACCCTAGAGACATGAGAGAGGTAATAATCATGATGCAATAACATAATCAAGGCTTACATGGATGCAACACTAATATACGCCAATCAAGAACAAGGATTCTCAAGATTACCAAAATAGGGGAACCACAAGATGACCAAAGAAATACTCAAGAACAATAACTAATAGAAAACTAACATAAACTTTTCAACAAACAACAATCAACCTCTCAAGTCAAACTCTGAACTGACTGGTTTAAACACTGAACTTCAAATGCAATATAACTGACAAGTTAAACCGGATGACTATTGTAACAGACTAACAGTAAAACATCTTTGAAACTCTCAAAACCTTTTAACTGAATCATTCAAATACTTTACTAACAGTAGTTAAAACATATTTCAGATTGTTGTCGATTAACATAACATATCAAAGTGGATTTAGCAGTTAAGCAATTCAACCATAGTAAACATAACCACAAAAACATTCACCACATGACACAATATTTTTGACGTGGAAACCCAAATGGGAAAAACCGCGGTGGGGATGAATACCCACAAGTATTTTGAACTCTTCTGAAGTTCGCCCTGTTAGGAGCCAAGCCTGTTAAAGCTTTACAATAAGTCTCATTAAGAACAAATCCTGTTAGGGACCACCCGGTTAAGGGATTGACTATAATGCCCTATTAAAACCAATACCCTATTAAGAGTAACCTCGGTAGAGGATTTGGAATCCAAGCTAATGGACCACCTAGTTATAGGATTTGAATAACACTAAGCTTGTTAGATCTTACCCCATTAGGGGATTTGACTGTTGTAATTGTTAGAGAACAACAGGGGTTTGTTGATCTGTTTGAATAGCACTACACTTGCTTGTTCAGATCATTTTCATGCTCCTATCTTCCTTTACACATACTGCAGATACATCATTTGGTTCGGCAACCACACTCTCTTACTCTCAACCACAAATTGCCAACACTACAACAAAACAACTCATCAACCTTATAAACAAAACAATAGGTCGGTAACACATCACAAACCTAATTATCTCATAGAGATTACAAAAAAATCGGTTCAAGTATGACCATTGGATTACATAACAATCATTGCACAATATTTAGGATATCCTTGACCGCTCCTTGATCACCGCTTCATCGAACATTGTAACTCATCACGCTGTTTCCATTACATGCAATGAACTTGCTCATTCCCAAGACAAAAACTGTTATCTCTACACACCAAAACCTTTTGAAACTCTTCTCATACAACATGCATACGTGTCATAATAATTACCACTCATCATTTGATCATAAACCAATACAATTGATTCACCAAACTCCATCGGTTAGGGTTTATCATATCAACAAGTAGGGTTTACTGGTTAATCTCACTTCTTCTCTAGTAATATTGGTTTCCTTCACAAGCTCACTTATCGGTTTAAAAACAACATTATAACAACATCGTTACCGGTTATAATTGACATCAATGACAACATAACATTTCATTAACGCAATCTTCATGCAAATGCCAACACACACACATACACACATTAACACAATCTTCATGCAAATATGTGTGTGTGTGTAGGCACCTAAAATTGTCCTGCCTAATTAAATAAATATTTAAGCCTAATTCTTCTATTAATTAAATAAATCTTTATTTATTTAATTAATTCATTTATTCTCTTCTAAGCCTTTTCTCATTTAAATAAATACATTTATTTATTTAAATTGTCCTTTTTCTAAATTAAATAAATACTTTTATTTATTTAATTGATCTCACTTCCTCTATTAATTAAATGAATCTTTATTTATTTAATTAATTCATTAGTCTTTTCTACCAATGACACGTCATTCATCTCTTAATTCCTGCACTGCCTACCCTCTCATTATTTTCTTATTTCCTCAGCCTACCCTTTAATCCTAGCCGACCATCTATCTTTTACACCTCTCAATCTTATCCCTCCATTTCTTACAATGTCTTCTATATAAGGAGATACTTCACTCATTATCAATCCTCCTATGCATTCTAATCTCTTGGACTAGCATTCAAATTTTCATATGCGATCAAGCTATCAACCACATTTCCGTTATTTGTTGAGCTCTTGTGCACAAAATCTAAGAGCAAATATATCAAGCAAGATCAATGGAGATAGGAAGAATGGAGAGAAAATATATGAGCTCTTTGACTAGAAAGGCGAGGATGGGGTATCGTCACCTTTTTTTTTTATGTCTGTGGATTGTCTCTTAGTAATGCTTTGAGTTGTCCAATGATATGAGGACACTGTGAGTCTAGTATGAACCAGGGCATTCTTTGTTTTGTTGATTCAACAAATCAAATCTTTCAACAGACCTAGACAACATTATGGTTCAGTGCTATCTATCCTTTTGTGAAAATAAACATTGTGACCACAATAAAATAGACTTATACAAGTGACAAGAGACACTAAAATTGAGGATTACAATGAATGTTGGTGTCGAGTCTTGATTTTCTTTTGATTTTATCTTTTGGTGACATATCTTTTAGCTTTTCTGGGATGTCTTTGACTAGAGATTCTATCTCTAGGATGTCTTTGACTAGAAAGGCGAGGATGGGGTATCGTCACCTATTTTTTTGATGTCTGTGGATTGTCTCTTAGTAATGCTTTGAGTTGTCCAATGATATGAGGACACTGTGAGTCTAGTATGAACCAATGAAGAATGGAGATTCAAACCCTAGTGGACATGTGATGGTATAATCTTTATGATTTTGTTGTTTTGCATTGTCTTAGGTAGTCTTCATATGTTATGATGGATCTTTGTTGTTGTTAGGCTAGGGTTTTGTGGTTGAATCTATTTAGTGTTTCAATATTGTTGTTTCCATTTTTACCATAAACATTTTGGCACGCCCGGTGGGACATGGATTTTTGTTAGATCTATGTGTTTTTTACGGGTTTTTCTAACCCTATATTGTTGTTTTGTAAAATAATTTGGAGAACAACCTTGTGTAGCTAGGGTTTTGGACACAAGATTAAGATCTTGGAGAGATCTGATCCAATTTCACAAACCGATTGGAATTTTTGTACCAAAATTTGTTGGCAGGTTGAAGACAATATCAAGAGCTCTCAATCCAAAATTCAAAAATTTTGGAGCATATTTGCATTTTCTATGATTTTTTTATGAAGTTTCATAAAAAAAAAAAATTTGAGAGCAAATGAGAGACTTTCGGATTTTCTTATATTTTTGGAAATTTCTCAGATTTATACATAAGATCTATTCTTTGTGATTTTAATTTTGATGCAAAATATTTCCTAAAAAATCGGATCTTTAAACATTAGGGTTTTTCATTATTTCGATCAGATTTAACAAACCGCTTTGAACTTTGGCATAACATTTTTGTTACAGGTCAAAAATACTATCAGACATTCTCAGTAAAAAAATCAGATTTTTGGGAGAATATTTGAATTTTCTATGAATTTTTTATGCATTTTTCATAAAAAAATATTTTTGAGAGAAAATGAGTGAATTTTTCATATTTGTTTACAATTTTGGAAATTTATTATAATTATACACAGGATTTGTTGTTTGTGATTTTAATTTTGATGCAAAGTAATTCCTAAAAAATCGGATCTTTAAAAATTAGGGTTTTGCATTATTTTGATCATATCTCACAAACTGCTTGGAATTTTTGCAGAAATTTTTTTATGCAGGTTTGGAATACTATCAGGAGTTTCCAGTAAAAAATTCAGATTTTTTGGATCAATGTTGCATTTTCTATGATTTTTTTATGATTTTTCATAAAAAAATAATTTTTGGAGCAAATTAGAAACTTTTTTGGATTTTCTTACTTTTCTGGAAATGTCTCAAAATTTTACAGGTGCTCTATTTTTTATGATGTAAAAGAACTTATGGAAAATCAGATCTTTGAATTTGTCAAGAAATGCATTGTCGACGACCCTATTTCACAAAGTCTTTTGGATCTAAAATTTACCTAATTTGTGTGCTTGCAGGAAGGGTATTATTTCAAAACTAATAATAATCTCAGTGCAAAAACTTTGGCAAAGATTTGATTAAAAAATTACTTGCTTTGTCTTCTTAGTCTAGCAAACACTTCAATTGGTGCACTTAAATTGAACCAGTGTCTTTTGTGTCTTGAGCAATAGGCTCTTTGTGTTTAATATTAGAGGGTCTACCTCCCTGTGTGGTCAATAGGACTACTAGTGAGGAGGGAACGACCCAAGTGGTAGCGAGGAAAACCCACCTCTTCCGAACCACTATAAACAATTGTATCCATGGTGAAAGCCATGGGTAACGTGTGTTGATTAGTTCATACTGACACTATGTCTTCCCATAAACCCGTTTGATCAAATTTATTTGATCAATAGTAGGGTGTAACCCCTACCGGTTGGGAGCCTTCTATATTTACAGAGTTGAAAGTGTTGCATGTATGGCCACACGAGCGGATGCCCTTACTAGCACCTTTTTGTTTAAGAAAGCCAAAATCCTTCTAGTTGTTGGGGCAGGAGGTCGGACCTCTGGAGCAGCCCACACACATATGGTTCTTAGGAGAGATAAAACCTTTGCCACGAGGAGTTTTCGTGGGGACTGGTGCTTGGTTGCCTTGGAGAAGTGAGTGCCGAGGGTGGAGCTAGTGGGATCAAGCATCTAAGTATCTACTTTGAATAGTGTAGCCTCGGGGGAAACCCCACGTAGGATCAACAACTATTGTCCTGGGCAACCATAAGAATTGTGCTTGTCTTCTTTTAAACATTCAAGCATTCAAGACCAAACATCAAAACATTGTGTCTTTTGTGTCTTCGAGTACATGCAAAAACATTTTTACATCAAACAACACACTTTTCTTTGATTCATTTTGAGTCTAAACACCTGTATTTAACATAGAGTCCTCATCAACATTGTGTCCTCTTGTCACGAAAAATGGTCACATGTTCAGATTTGGTCACAACAACAACTTTACAAATTGGAAAAAATTGCACTTAGGTTTTTGAAACGCATCTGTGTCTTGTAACCGTGTTTGTGTAGGACATAAACGTGTCTGTGTTATCATAAACAAAACTACATTCACAAAATCTCAGAAACGTGTATGTGCAGTGTTTAATCACGTCTGTGTTGGGTAACCACATCTGTGAAGTATACAGGCACATCTGTGTTCAGCTTTGAAAAAATTTACAATCCAGCAAACAAGAGCAATCACTTTCAGAATTATTGAGCTTCCTTGGTTATTTGTCCGTGTTTTCATCTAGCATTCAACCTATCTTTGGGTCTCACAAAGTTCATCATTGCTTTACATCTTGCATTACACTCACATTTGTCTAAACTTGAGTTAAAAGGTCACTTTCTTGTCCTCATCTTACTTTATCAACACACTACATACAACAACATTTTGCTAAGTGGTCCCTCATCAAGGCCCATCACCTTTGGGTCTCATTTGGTCTTACTTAGATTCAAGGTCAACTTACCTCATCAAGAGAATCTATCATCTCTTTGGAAGCCACACCTACTCTACTACATACATGCTTGGTCTTACACTTTGGACATTGCAAATACACTTCAGATTCATTTACATTCCATCCAACTCTTGGTCTTCCATACTTTTCCATTTTCATCTAGTTCACATATCTTGGTCAAGATCTAGTTCATGGTTGAAACCCGTTCCCAAAAATCTAGGAGAGGCTAAAAAAACTCAAGAGTCTGCAAACATGAGTGGTTATGAGTACGTCAATGATATATTTTTTAATTCTGATCATACCACATTACCTGACATGGACATCTATAGAAACATTCAGAATGTTGAGAACATGGATAATACAAACAACAATGATACACACAATGACAATGTGGACAACATTTCAGTAAACTCAATAGAAGTGGAAAACTCTATTATGGATCCCCATTTTAATAGATTGGTCAAGGAAATCATGAGAAGAGATAGACAATATTTTCTACAAGTGATGGCACAAAGTGGAGCTAAGATACCTCATGATTTTGACATGTCTCAAATATTGGAAAATCGACCTATGCAAGAAACTCAACTCAACATGGATCAAAGGAGGCCTAATAGTGGAGGTACTAGAGGACTACGTTTCGTGCCTTAGTCACCATCATCTTTGTTTCAAAAACCTAAGATCCCAAATACACATGGTCAAGCTTATGATACTCATGAAAGAGCATCTCATGAACAACTCTATCTATGCAGACCCTTATGGAAATCTTATGCGGATAAATACACTCAATTTCATACCAATGCTAAGGACCAACCTCCAAAACAATTGGATATCTAGAAGCATACTCAAAATTTGGACACAAGAAAACCCTGTGTCAAATTTGGGGGCACTACACAAGAACAAACTCATGACATGCCTATAGAATATGATATGTATGGACAAAGCAAGTATTCCATTCCTCATTGTGACTATATACCAAGTGGTTCCTATACGTAGTATCATTATAGACCTCCTCCATATGAGCATGTTTATACTCAATACCATCCATATATGCAGTATCCTCCTCCTCCACCCGGTGGCTCGGGCATGGGATATGGTCCAAGAAGTTAGTCTCCACCTAAGAACAATTTGGAACAACAAATAAAGGACTTACAAAAGAAAATGGAGGACATTAATACACCAAAGCCAGCTTACACAATGAGAGACATATGTCCCTATCCATTTGACAAAAGCACTACAATGCCTCCATTTCCTACACACTTTGTGACACCAAAGTTTGATAAATACAGAGGCAAAGGAGACCCTAAGGCACATATAAGACAATTTTTCACAACTTGCATTGAGGTAGCAATAGAAGAAACATACGTGATGAGATTGTTTCCACAAAGTTTAGGTGATCAAGCTATGGAATGGTTCTCCCAACTTCCACCTGGAAATAAGTCATGGGGTGATCTAGCAGAAGCTTTCATACAACATTTCTCATATAAAATAGAGACAGATATATCAGTCACCACTTTGTGCAACACCGAGCAAAAGGATGGGGAGTTATTTTCATCATTCCTACAAAGATGGAGGAATTTAGCCAGTAGATGCTCTTGTGAAATTTCACAAAAACAAATGGTAGAGATGTTCACATAGAATGTCAACAGAGAAATCGGTCATGACTTGAGAAAAGCTTGTTTGTCCACTTTCAAGGACATCATTGAGAAAGGCTTAGCAACAAAGAAGGTCTTAATTGAACAAGGAGTCATTAAGATATTCAAAGAAAACAAAGAGGACTTTAAAGGAAAAGACAAACCACGATTTTGGAACAAGAACAAGAACAAGAACACAGTAAATGATGGCATTGTCGATGCTAACACAGTGAGACCCAAAATCATTCTTTCTAGATCAAGTTCTACAAACAACCAAGTGAATACTCAAACAACTTCAAAACCACGAAGGAAATACACCCCATTGGGATAACCACTTGAATCAACTTTCAAGAAGCTAGTGGCAAATAGGATAATAACAATTCTAGACAATCCTCCATATGAGCCAAAGGTCAAACCAAATTGGTGGAATGATGATGAGTACTATAAATATCACAAGAGCAAGGGACATAAAACAGGAAATTATCATCGGTTGAAGAACATTATACAAGATCTTATTGATAGAGGTAACATTAAGATTGAAGGACATTCATCCAATCAAGAACATGAGATGTTTAAGGAACCATTCCCTAAACATGACAAGGGAAAAGCCAAAGCCACATACGAGCAAGCCAACTATACCAAAGCATCCTATAACTATGATTCAACTGTTAATCATATTTCGATGGACAATTATGTCTCTACCATTATCATAAAGGAAAAAATGCCTAAAAATTCTACCCAAAGACCCAAAGTTGTCCTAAAAGGCATTGGACCTTCTTTTGAATCTACCTCCGAATGTAATGTCACAACTCATCGAGGTAAAGTCACCCTGCAAGGTGCTCCAGCTAAAACCACCATTTCCTTATTAGCCAAACCTGAGTACGACCTAGTAGAATAGTTAGGGAAGACACCCGCGCTTACCTCAATCTTAGAATCATTGCGTATATCTCCTTCGCATAAATCCATACTCGACAAAGTCCTGAGAGAAACCTCTGTACCCACTGATCTGAACATGGACCAGTTTCAAGCCATGGTGGGATATCTTTTCGTTCCACATTCTCTTACATTCACTGAAGCTGACGATGCCTCCATAAGCCAACCACATAATGCACCTTTACACATTGAAGCCTTCCTACACAAACACCGAATAAAATGAGTCTTGATAGATGGAGGAGCAGGTGTGAACATTTGTACATTGAACACTATTAAACAATTGGGATATTCTGAAAAGGCTATGAATTTTTCACATGCTATCACCATAAAAGCATATGATGATGAAGAGCATTCATCCAAGGGAACAATCACCTTACCTCTCAGAGTAGGGCTAGTTATGAAAGATGTGGTTTGTCAAGTCCTTGATGTAGATTTCACATACAACATACTCTTGGGACACCCATGGATTCATGAAATGAGAGTTGTTCCCTCAACATATCATCGATGTATCAAGTTCCCACATAATGGAGTTAACCTATGCTACTAGCACCTATAACAACAATCCACCTCTACCCCTCACTACATGCACTTGTCTCTCCTCTCCACCCTCCCTCCTCTGAGCTACCCTCCTCTCCGCCACTATCCCTCGTTGCCACCGTCACCCTCACCATCGTCACCACTGTCTCCACTGTCACCCTCTATCAACTCCCCTGGATTTGTCAGCCGTGGAAATGGATGCTCTGCCCAATATGCGCTATACTCTGCATCCATCTTTGTATCCTCCACATCTGCCCAAATGTCCCAAGGCATCAGAACCATCTCCTGCATCTGTGTCACTACCTGATCATAAGACAATAATGGCCCTAAATGCACCTGATCTCTCACTATCCGCCATACATCCCCGACCCCCGTGGCATCCATTGTATCTTGTCGAACTGCCTGCATACCCTGTCAATCAACTGTCGCTCAATAATGTATGGTGTCCGCCCAATCAGATACCTACTCCTAAATACGTATGGTAGCTTCACTGCATCATCCTCACACTCCTCACATTCTAAGTAAGGCCTCCATACCACACTATCTATCTCATCAATAACCAGATGCCAATACTCTAGCCTCCCAATCTATGGCTGAGAAGTAATCATATCATACAAATGCACATAACTGCACCCATGTCCCCTGCTTGTAAAATGTATCGACCATGCCATCGGAAGATGCTCATATGCCCATACCTGCAACAATGTCACTCTACATCCTAATCCTGTTGATCTGTGATATACAAACTAATGCAACTCATAATACATGTGTGCCAACAGACACGACCCCCATGCAAACCTGGTGTGCTCAGTCACCAATGTCTCCAGTGTCCTCCCCCATCCCATAGCCACCCCTCGTGTTGCCCTGTCCGGATAGAGGAATCTATTGATAACTCCTGCCAGCACCGCCGATAGCGCCAATCCTATAGCTGTCATTGTATCCCAAACCACATGTCCTGCCCTCATCTCCAGTCCTGGATCCTGAAACACTCATCTCAGTGCATCCCGATCTCCCTCTCGATCGTAAGGAACTAACTCCCCAACGATCGGTATCCTCAGTATCCTGTATACATCCTCTAAGGTGACTGTCATCTCACCCATCAACAAATGAAAAGTGCATGTCTCTGAGTTCAATCTCTCAGCTAATGCAGTCAGCAATCTTATGTTCGTCTAAAACTTAGGCACATACATAATGTATCACAATCCCATAGTCTCCACTGTGACTCTATCCTCTAATGTCAGCTCTGCTAGTAAACTCTGAGTCGAAGGGAATCTCTCCCATGACTCCAACATTGGTAGGTCCTCCTGCAGTCAAGCAAATCAACTGTGTCAATCCTAGTGGTACTCCCTGTTCATCACAAAGTGCTGCTTTTTATCCCAGTGCTTATATCTATCATATGGCACTCTATCCTAGTGGTACTCCCTGTTCATCACAAAGTGCTACTTTTTATCCTAGTGCTTATATCTATCATATGGAACTCTGTCCTAGTAGCATTCCCTATTCATCACAAAGTGCTGCTCTTATCTCTTAGGGCACCTACTTGAGTATATCCTCTTGAGTAGCTTATCCAGTTGGCAACATATGTTCTATCACAAAATTGTCAATTTTAGCCTAATCCAATTGACAACGTATGTTCTATCACAGAATTGTCAATTTCTTATGGTACTCCTTGTTCATCACAAAGTGCCTCGCTCTATCCTATCTTAGGGCCTGTGCTTGAGTGTATCTTCTTGAGTAGTTTTATGATTGACAACGTATGTTCTATCATAGAATTGTCAATCCTTGCCCTATCTATTATCCTAGTCTTCCCTAGAGGACCTGTTTGAGTGTATCCTCTCAGCAGCTTATCCAATCGATAGCGCATGTTTATCACAGAACTGTCGATTCGACCTTGAAGACATAAACACGCATTCATGACACAAACACGCTTACATACTTCACATACGTGCTTGACTTACACAAACATGCCTCTATTCTACATAGACGAGCCTGCACTTCGTAAACGCACTCGCATTTGACATAGATGTTTTTTCAATCATAGACATGGCTACACTCAACGCAAATGCGCCTAACCTACCCAGACATGCCTGGAACCAACGCAGACGCGCCTTCCCGTCTTTTGACCCGCTTGACATTTTTTGCAACCTACCTAATGCGCATTTATTGACCTAACTAACATACATTTATGACAACAATTAATGCAACAAGGTACAAGGAGGTTTTGTGGTACTTACTATCGTGCTCTGTGAAGTGTACTTGTTATACCTACAGCTGCAACACAAAACACTCAATAAATCATTACAAGCAATGGTTAGAAAATTAATCAATGAAAGATAAAACCATAGCTAATCGATCTATTGCCTCCTAGTAAATGCGAGTATGAATTTTGCTCTCAGATCTGGTTATGCAAATTCCAGTGACTTGACTACACTTAAATGGAGGATTTAAATGATGAAGATGCATGAGCTAACAATGATAGCATGATCAAGCTACATGATTTCATGATTATTCTAGAAAATAAGCTAGAATGAAGATGCAATTAAGCTAAGATTTGAACATGATAACAATGCTTGAAATGACAAACTAGAAGCTAGATGCCTATAGTAACAATGCTTGAATGCAAATGAGATGAATCAATCAGGATGCAAAAATGATATGAAATTGGGACCCTTTATGCTCCAAAATGAGGTCTATTTATAGGATTTCCCAAGGCTAGGGGTGAGGTGGCAGGAATGAATGGTCAAGATCGATATGAAGATATCAATTGTTAAATTGGAGGAGGTTGGCAAAGAGGTTGGATTAAAGGGAACAATTGGTGGTAGGTAGGAGAAGGGGTTGGATGAAAGGAAACATTGTCATCTCCATGGTGACAAGTTTCAAGAGGCTTCTAGAAGAGGTTGTATGAAAGGGAACACTTAGTGACAAGTGTCAAAAAGCTTTGCTCATAAGAGGGTAAAGTGTTCAAGGAAAGGGAAAATGGTGGTTAGGATGTGCAAGCTAGGATGGGGTTTGGCAAAACCCAGGGTTAGATGGAATGGGTTAGGTTTAAGAGTGGTAGAAATTAGGAGAATTTGAATTTAAAAATTCAAACAATAAGAAAAGGCTAATTAATCTCAACAATGCATAAATTGATTTGTTTTAATTAATTAAAGGATTTAGTAGAAATAAATTTGATGGGGGGAATTAATTAATTTGAATTAATTAATTAAAGGGGATTATTGAAATGAACCTATTAAATAAATCCTTAGATTTATTAATAAGTAGATGAAAGGGGAAATTTAATCAAATTGCTTAGTGAATTCAATTAAATTGGGAAGGGGATTAATAAAATAATTGCTTATTTAATTAATTATCTTTAGACCATTTTTAGGTGTATACACTTACTGGCTCTCCTGCATCTACTGGCCTCTGATATCAATGAACGTGATCGAATCTGTGCACCAATGCCATCACTGCTGACTGCTGACTGCTCTCTGCTCTCTCTGCACTTTGATCTCTTAGGGGTGTAGATGACAATGAGGATTTTTTCCCTCGTAGTCTATCTTATAGACTACCCTAGCCATAGTTTCTCGAGTCAGTCTTCTTTATCCCATGACTCTGTCATTTTATCCTATCTTGTCAGTCATTTCTAGCCTTTATTTCTTATCAAGAGACTATCTATGATCTTTTCAAACATTTTCATCCAATCTTTCAAGGGGGCATATCATTTCCATCTTGGGGCAACTTTGTATTAGTTCATCTTATCTTTTTTGAAACAACGCGACAAGCTGCATTGTCTCAAAGAGGGGCAAAATGTAGACACCTAAAATTGTCCTATCTAATTAAATAAATATTTTTATTTATTTAATTATTTTAAGCCTAATTCTTCTATTTATCCTCTTCTAAGCCTTTTCTCATTTAAATAAATACATTTATTTACTTAAATTATCCTTTTTCTAAATTAAATAAATACTTTTATTTATTTAATTGATCCCACTTCCTCTATTAATTAAATGAATCTTTATTTATTTAATTAATTCATTAGCCTTTTCTACCGATGACACATGTCATTCATCTCTTAATTCCTACACTAGCTACCCTCTCATTGTTTTATTAAATAAATACTTTTGTTTATTTAATTGATCCCACTTCCTCTATTAATTAAATGAGTATTTATTTATTTAACTTATTCATTAGCCTTTTCTACCCATGACACATGTCATTCATCTCTTAATTCCTACACTACCTACCCTCTCATTATTTTCTTATTTCCTCTACCTACCCTTTAATCCTAGCCGACCATCTATCTTTTACACCTCTCAATCTTATCCCTCCATTTCTTACAATGTCTTCTATATAAGGAGATACTTCTCTCATTATCAATCCTCCTACGTATTCTAATCTCCTAGACTAGCATTCAAACTTTCATATGGGATCAAGCTATCAACCACATTTCCGTTCTTTGTTGAGCTCTTGTGCACACATAAAATCTGAGAGCAAATATATCAAGCAAGATCAATGGAGATAGGAAACATGGAGATTCAAATCCTAGTGGACATGTGATGGTATAATCTTTGTGATTTTTTTTATTTGCATTGTCTTAGGTAATCTTCATATGTTATGGTGGATCTTTGTTGTTGTTAGGCTAGGGTTTTGTGGGTGAATCTATTTAGTCTTTCAATGTTGTATTTTCCATTTCTACCATAAACAATATATATTAAAATCTTAATATCTTAAAACAATAACCAATCTAATTAAATTTAAACATGCATAACAACATTATTTAAACCAAGTTATAAAATGCTATATATCTAGAATTAATTCTTTGATGTCTAAGTAATTTAGTCTACACTAAAACTATTTTCATTTCATTAATCTTTAGTGAATAAACATGAATATTAAAATGTCTTTAATTTGCGAGGTCAAATTCACACCAACTTTCACAGAGAGAGAGCAACCAAGGTTGACAACAACACGCATGGATAAACTGACATCACAAGTCTAACCACAACCTCAAGGTTACTTAACAAAAAGGGGTAGAATCTAGGGTCTGATTGATATCTTCAGTTCCAATTACCATTGGGTTGATGAGCACACTCAGACTTACAAGTTCGGGTGGAGTCAATGCTCAGTACCCGTTGCTGCATAAGAAAACGTCGAAACGTGTGCATGTAACATATAGCATCACATCGTGAAAGAGGAATGAAAGTGACATAGCTTGCTCATGAATAATAGTGCAATGCTTTTCCCCTTCACCCCAAACACATCAGAGATAGTAAGCAATGTAAGATCAAGGCAGATATCCATCTAAGAGCATCGAGATAAAATTCTAACATTACAAAAATATTCATCTATAATCATCTAACACACAGAGCGAAGATACATCAATAACATCACATGCTCAAAACATCATTGTTCTAACCATCCATATAACATGAAATATCAAAGTCACATAGAAATCCAAGAAGCATAGTCAAGCATCACAATCCAAAATCAAAATCGACCAACACCAAAAGGGTCGAAGCCACACACAAAAAGCTCATAAATATAACGTTTGTCGAGTAAAAAGAGAGGGGCACTACATCCTCCCCCTATAATCAAGCTTACTCCTAGAAGCCTGCAAAAAGATAAGGATAAAGCTCACGCATATGAGGAACCTCCTCCCAAGTAGCAGAAGACTCATCGTTAGGGTCCCACTAGACCCTAACCTGCTCGATGTCTCTATCTCTGAGAACTCGATGCCTGTTCTCTAGAACACCCATGGGCTCGAGAGCGAGTTGCCCGTCCTCAACCTGAAGAGAAGTCCAATCAAGAATGTGAGATATATAGGGATGATACTGACGTAGAACAGAAACATGGAAAACATCATGAATGCGCGAGAGACTAGGTGACAAAGCAAGTCGATAGGAATTTGGACCAATCCTCTCTAAAATCTCAAATGGACCCACAAAGTGCAATGCAAGCTTACAGCCCTTTTTGTGATGGATTGGGCTCTTCCATGACCACACACACAAGAATACTTGATCTCCAACTGAAAAACTGACGATCAACCCTATGCACATCGATGTACTTCTTCTGTCGATCCTGCGTTGCTGTTAAGCGCTCTTTGATCCTATCAACCTGTTGCTCCATATCCCTAAGAATATACAGACCCAAATGCACCTTGTCCTCTAATCAGTCCCAACTCAAGGGATTTCGACAAAGATGACCATATAATGCCTGAAAAGGAGCCATTCCAATGGAACTGTGATATCCAATATTATAAGCGAATTCCACCAAGTATAGATTCTCCTCCCAATGTGTCTGTTAATCCATAATGTACATTCGAAGCATGTCCTCTGGCACCTGTTTGACCCTCTCAGTCTATCTATCAGTCTTAGGATGATAGACTGAACTGGAATTCAATTGAGTTCCCAAGGCCTGCTGAAGAGACTTCCAAAGGGTTGACATGAACACGGGATCTCTATCTGAAATGATCTTTCGAGGAATGCCATGAAGTCTGACAATATTCTCCATGAAAATTCTAGCCACCGTTGCTGCATTATAAGAAGATCGGACAGGTGATAAGTGTGCAAATTTGGTCAACCTATCCAGGGTGACGATGATGGCATCATGACGATGTGGGGTTTTAGGTAAACCCATAATGAAACCCATAGAAACAATGTCCCCTTTCCATACTGGAACAAGGTGTTGCTACAAAAGTCTTACCGGATGACGATGCTCTGCCTTCACTCTCTGGAATTCTAAGCATCAAGCTACAAAATCTTCTATATCCCTCTTCATACCTGACAAAAAATACAATTGTCGAAGATCCACATGCATCTTCTTAACACCAGGTTGAGCAGAATATGGTGCCCAATGTGACTCAAAAAGAATCAAAATGCAAAGACCCTCAGAACAAGGTACATAAATATGTCGCAAAAGACCATTAGAATCAAGGGAATAACCTGTGAATTTCCCTTCCAAAACTCTACTGGACTCCACCTCAGAACAAACTTCCTGATACTAGGTGTCCGCAGGGAGTGCTACCAAAATACGTCCTCTCAAATCTACCTCCAGACTCACTGCTGAAATCTCATGTCAACGACGACTAAGAGCATCTGCCACTACATTCTCCTTTCCCTAAATATACTTAACCTCAAAGTCGCACTCACAAATAAATTCCATCCATCTCCTTTGTCTATCATTTAGGTTTGGCTGCATAAATATGTAGTGCAAACTGTGATGATCTGTGTGCAACTCGAACCGATGTCCCAAGAGAAAGTGTCTCCATCGAACCAAGGCATGCACTATAGTCACCAGTTCTAAATCATGCGTAGGATAATTAAGCTCATGGTTCTTAAGTTTATGGGACTCGTAAGCAATCACTCTCCCATCCTGCATTAGCACTGCACCTAACCCTTCCAAAGACGCATCTGTATAGACCAAGAAATCATTGGATGGATTGGGAAGTGCCAAAATAGGTGCACTGGTCAAATTCTCCTTAAGAATCTGAAAGGCTTCTTGATACTTTTCTGACCATACAAATTTCTTCCCTTTCCTCTGCAGGGAAGTGATGAGATGAACAATCCTAGAGAACCCCTAAACAAACCTCTGATAATAACCTGCTAAATCCATAAAACTGCGAACCTCAAATACATTTATAGGTGAAGGCCACTCAAGAATAGCTTGGATCTTTGCGGGATCCACTACAATACCCTCTCCAGAAATGACGTTCCCAAGATACTTGATCTCGGTCTTAAAGAATTCACACTTGGCCATATTCGCATGCAATTGATTCTCCCTTAAATATTGCAATACCTACCTCAGATGCTCCTCATGCTCTTCCATGGTTTTGGAATAATTCAATATATCATCAAGGAACACGAGGATGAATCGATCTAGATATGTCTTGAATACGTCGTTCATAAGGCTCATGAAAATAAATGGTGCATTAGTCAACCCAAAAGGCACAACGGTGAACTCATAATGGTCGTAGTGAGTGCGAAAAAGTTGTCTTATGAATATTCGCCTCGATGATCCTCAACTGGTGATACCCCAATTTCAAATCAATCTTAGAAAATACCTTCACCCCCTTTATCTAATCAAACAGGTCATCAATCCTTGGTAGTGGGTAACAGTTCTTCATTGTCAATTTGTTTAGCTGTCGGTAATTAATGCATAAGCAGAAAGACCCATCCTTCTTCTTCATAAATATATCAGGTGCTCCCCAAGGAGAAACACTACGTCAAATAATCCCTTTTGCCAAAAGATCCTCCAATTGCAACTGAATCTCTTCAAGCTCTTGAGTTGTCATGCGATAAGGAGTATGTGAGATAGGTTCAACTTCGGGCACTAAATCAATTCTGAAATCAATGTCCCTCTTAGGAGGCATCCTCGATATCTCACTGAGAAATACATCTACAAATTCTCTAAGCACGGGATGATCATCGAGTGATACCTCCTGACTTTCATCCATCTTTAATTCATTCACTGACATGGCAAATAACTGACATCCCTGACGCATACAACGCTTCAGCTGCATAGAAAAAATTAGGCATAGAGAAACAAGTCTCTGTATGCCAACCACTTCCACCAAGTTTCCTAAACGGTCCAGACACTTCACTATTTTATTTCAGCAATCTATGACTGCCTAATTGGTGGACAACCAATCCATGCCCAAAACAATATCATAGGAACTTAAAGGCATGATACGCAAGTCCGTAGAAGTATGAAGTTTACCAATCTGAAATTCACATCCGCGAACCAAGGTTTCTATCATGACCTTAACCCCAGAGGCTAACTCTACTTGCCACCTAACACCTTGCTCTACTGCTGCTAGTCCACATCACTTAATAAGAAAAGATGATATAAAAGAATCAGTTGCTCCAGAATCAAACAAAATAGAAAAGAATTATCGTGCAACACACTTGAAGTCTCATCTACAGTGTTTTGCTATTCTGCTTGGTGTTTGTCCACCACTGCATGTATCTTATGGCTCCTGCTAGCATCCCCAATTGTAGGCTCTGAAGTAGCCGGTCTGTAACTGGATCCCTTGGTTCCCTTCTAAGGGCAATACTTAGCAATATCACCCTGCTTCCCATAAAAGAAACATCCTGTCCCTCGGTCATTACCACTGCCACCTCTAATAGGTGCACTCGACTGCTAATGACCACCTTTGCTAGCTATCATCTGAGTACTATGAGAAGGCTGGTCATTGCGGTCACGTTTATTCCTCTTCCAAATTCTATTCTTTCTTGATTGAGCACCATCATTTTGCTGATAATATGAATTCTTATGCTTCGACTGTTGTTGTTGGCCTCAGAAAGATCTTGCTCCCTAATTTTGTGCTACTCTATAACCTTATCCACCAACTGATGTATTACTAGACTTCCCTCCTAAGTGAGACCCATGAGTCCTAGAAAGGTTCTCCTCAACCAATCGGGCTTTCTAAACTACAACTTCCATTAGTTTTGGTTCAAAAATCCGCTCATCACCACTGATCCAGTCATTGAGACCCCTGATAAAATGATGTACTAACATCATCTCCTATCCATACATATCTCTTGAGCTCGTAAAAATGATGCTCATACTATTCTACTGACATGGACAACTGACACAAATCATGGAACTCATCTGCTCTGCGTTGCCTCCAATATTTTGAAAGGACCCATGTCCAAAAAAGTTCCACAAACAACTCCCAAGAAATAGTATTGATGTCCAGGCAAAGTTTGTGTTCTTCCAACTGCCACCATGTGGATGTAAAATTCCTTAGATGCATGATTGCACATCTAGCCTTAGTATTAGTACTAAAGGGGTGCATAGCAAAACATCGGTCCAATTGAATCAACTAGTTTTCAACCTCTAAACTAGTTCTGGTACCATGGAATTTAGGAGGGTTGGTTCTCATCGAGTCTCTCATTAATGTCGCCTCTTGTTCTGACAAATCATTAACTGGCCTTACTAGTGATCTTTCACGACCTGGATTATCCTTGCGGGGACCCAAATGGTCAAGGAGCTATTCTAGCAACACCTGCAACCGATTTCCTATTGCCCCAGATTGTTCACGCTCTTGATTGCTAGAATCCCCTTGGGAAATCTGTGTGGGGGTATTATCATATGCTACCCCTCTGCCACGTCCCCTACCTCGGCCTCTACCATGGCCTCTTCCACGAGCTCTCAACATCCTTCTGGACAAAACAACATGCAAGGGACAAGCTTAGGACTAGAATCAAAATTGCACACAAAAGTCTAACGTCAACAACAAAGACAATCCAAGTGTTTGCCTCACCAATAGGAGCAATAACCGTAGGTAAAGTCTCAACCCGAAGTTTGGACATTCACTCTGTGAAGTTATTATCTTCATAACTGAAGTTCATTTATTTGTCAACCCAAGGACGTATTACTTGAAATGGGTCTACACTATATATGCACTAAGTTCTTGCGATAACTATTCTGCATTACTGCAACAACTAAACCTATTTGAAATAAGCAAGCAAGAATTATAATAACTGAATGACTACAGGAAAACTCAGCATTAAGAGAAAATTCTAATTAAAGAACTGTTAACTAAGTCTAAAGCTGACAAACAAGAATTACTCTGTTTGCTTTGGTTGCAGGAACAATCACAGTATCTCCTTCCAGTGGCTGCAGGAATAGTCAATCGCTAGAATGTCTACTGCAGCAAAAAGGGAAACTAAATCTAATAAATGCATAGGAATACTCACAAAGTGGGCCCCCTTGGATGAGTGTATCGAGACTTCAAAGATAACTTTATATACTCAGAATAGCATCATTTTATTCATTGTTTTTCAAAGGTCGATACAACACACAGAATGAAAGAAAATACTTTTAATTCTAAAAATAGTTTGCAACTCTATTTCTAAATCTTTTGTCTCTAACCTCTGAGAAGAGGCGCAGACTCTTATTTAAAATAAAACTATAACAACTTCCTACAATCTAGGTCACGCTAATGAAATGAGGTGGAAAACATTTATGACAAAAAATAGACGGAGTTAATCCATTGAAAACGTGGATCTCCACTAAACTGCAACCAAGAATATAGCATGGCGGTATTATAAGATTGATGTTTGCTTAAGACAAACATAAATGAGTCTTGCGTGCCTTGCTATTCGTTTGACGCTCCTCATGCCCATTATTCTCTTTGTTGTTTTGAATATTTAACCACCCCTTGAACATCTCTAACTACCTCTATGACGTGACACAATAACCGCCTCTGCAACATCTTACTTATTCCTATAATTAAAAAGATAGAACATACAAGTACACATATATCTATTTTAATTAATCATAACACTTATACATTTCACACATGGTATTACCTATGATAATTCGCATGGCAATATGAATAATCCACATGGCAACAGGAATAATGGGTCAAAACAAAACTGGATTTAATGGGTTTAGTTAACATCTAGAATGCATATAGTCAAACTCTAATACATCATATGACTTAAATACTATCCCATTATATGAATTAAAACATGGTAAAAACTTATGAGTTTTAGGAGTAAAAGAGCTAAATTCTGCCCTTAGCCTTGAGGATTATAATTCAGAATAGCATCACTTTATTCATTGTTTTTCAAAGGTCGATACAACACACAAAATGAAAGAAAATGCTTTTAATTCTAAAAATACTCTGCAACTCTATTTCTAAATCTCCTGTCTCTAACCTCTGAGAAGAGGCGCAGGCTATTCCTTTGATGCTCCTCACGCCCATTATTCTCTTTGTTGTTTTGAATATTTAACCGCCCCTTGAATATCTCTAACTGCCTTTATGACGTGACAAAATAACCGCTTCTGCAACATCTTACTTATTCATGCAATTAAAAATATAGAACATACAAGCACACATATATCTATTTTAATTAATCATAACACTTATACATTTCACACATGATATTACCTATGATAATCTGCATGGCAATAAGAATAATCCACATGGAAACAGGAATAATGGGTCAAAACAAAACATGATTTAATGGGTTTAGTTAACATCTAGAATGCATATAGTTAAACTCTAATACATCATATGACTTAAATACTATCCTATTATACGAATTAAAACATCAAAAAAACTTATGAGTTTTAGGAATAAAAGAGCTAATATCTCAGCTCACCACCAAGTACACCTAGAGAATCCCAGTGTTTGAAGATGCGCTCTGATACCAAGTGTCACGCCTCGCACTATGAGGCCCAGAGGACAATGCAATTATACACAATAAAATGCAAATAATTTTTATTTTTTTTAAAGAAGAAATGTTCTATAAATTACAATGATCATCATGAACACATGAGAAAAGGATATAATATACATCAACATAAACATCATTTGAGTGTCCTCAAGGCCTCACATTTAAACCACACATATGAAAATATTCAAATATATATGAAGTAAGGAAATACTTTTACAAATAATATTACAGTCCCGCTCAAGAAGCATGGTTCAGATTACATAGCCATAAATATACAAATGATCATAAATTACATTACAAGGTTATCCCTATGGATACAATCCTCTAATACAAGGATGTCAGAAACTCTATAACTGAAGTGCAAGGTAGGTCAACAACCTTCAACTTGAACCATCGCGAACATGAAACATCTCATACCAAACCCAATGGATGCAAAAAGCACTCCACCCAACCGTGTGGTACCATAGGGTCCACCCCCCATTCTAGGAGGTATCATTCAGACCCCAGAGACACGAGAGAGGTAATAATCACGATGCAA
>NC_081413.1:309397851-309412851 GCF_030272615.1 Cryptomeria japonica
GGAGGTTGGCCGAAGGGCCTTCTCCTACAAAGGGAGGAAAGGACAAGCCCTTCCATCATTTTTTTATCCTTTCATCCCAATAAGATATAGAAGCATTTTTTAGTGAACTTGAGGTGAGTCTATTGTTCACAAGCTCAGTGACAGCTGACTCTATCTTATTGATGATTCTTAGGGCATCTAGTTTTTCATTCTTAAAGATGCACCTATTTCTTTCTTTCCAGAGTTCCCACATTATGGATGATGGGAGAGCTCTCCATAAACCCTCAAAGAGACATCCACACCTAAGGAGAGGCCAAGCCATGAGCATTCCTAAGATGGTGTTGGGAAAGGCTGCAGACCATTCAAGTTTATTGGTGAACCAGATCCAACATTGATGAGCAAAGGGATAGTTAAGGAGTATATGATTGGTTTCCTCCTCCTCTACTTCACATAGAGGACATCTACGAGGACCCTCATAGCCCATACGCTTAAATTTGTCTGTAGTGAGGAGTTTGCTTTGGATTGCTAGCTAGGAAAAAATACTTGCCTTAGGCAGACAATTTCTATCCCAGCAAAGATTCAATGGAAGTTCTACCTTAGGTCTTAAAACTGCTTTGGATATGTGAGAGTACCCATCCTTGGAATTGTATTCTCCTTTTAAGGAGCCCTCCCATACGAGCTTGTCCTCATCATGACTTAAGACAAAGTTCCTAGAATTCAGAATTGACAAAAGTTTATGCTTGTCCCTCTCCGAGATGGCTTCATCATCCCTTTCGATCCATTGCCAACTAGCCCCTTCCTTTGAAGGGGAGAGATAACTATTTAGCAAGAGGCCTCTATGTGATTCAAGAAGGGCCCGGGTAATCCCAAAGTCATGGATGTTTTCAATGGTTTTATACCCTCCCCAAGAATTTGACCAGAAGAGGGCTTTGTCCCCAAACCCCAGGTTCCAGGTTAGCCTATCAGAGATAATCTTCCTACATTCAAGCATAAAATTCCAAAGGCAGGAACCTTTGGGAGCGTTGGGCTCTCTGAAGATTTGGGTTGGATCATCTCCATTAAGGTACTTGAGGTTAAGTAATCTTGCCCATTTGAGGTGAGGAAATCTGAATAATCTCCAGACCAGCTTTGCCCCCAAAGCTCTACCTTAATCTCGTAGGTTTTTGATGCCAATACCACCATCCTCTTTGGGTGTACATATCTTGTCCCAAGAAATGAGTGAGATTTTGTGGTTGCTATCAGTTCCTTGCCAAAAGAAAGTTCTGAGATACTTATTGATCTCAACAAGTTTGGAAGAAGACAACCATTGAAGGGAAAGCTGGAAAATGGGCATAGCTGATAAGACTGATCTAACCAAGGTAGCCCTACTAGCCAAAGAGAGCCATTTCCCTTTCCAAGTGCCAGTTCTAGACTTGATCTTGTCCACTAAGTTGTCCCATAAATTAGAGGGTCTCCTGCCTCTGTCAAGGGGAATGCCTAGACATTTGCAAGGAAGGGATCCTATACTAATTTCCAGGACATTGCAAATTTCTTTTCCTAAAAGGGGGCCTATGTTAAACAAAAAGACTACAGATTTAGCTAGATTAACCTCTTGACCCAAGGCCATCATGTAGGAATTGAGAATGTCTTTAAAGGCATGAGCCTCCCCCCGTCACCTTTCCCAAAAAGCATTGTGTCGTCAATGAATTGCTGGTGGGTGAAGGGGGGGAGGCCACTGGTGATGGGAATACCTTGGATCTTCCCCTTCTCTTTGGCCATCGAAATAGATCTGCCTAGGGCTTCAACCATAATAATGAAAAGGAAGGGGGACATAGGATCACTCTGCCCGAGCCCCCTCGAACTACTAAAGAAACCTTCCGGGGAGCCATTAACCAGAATCGAGAATCTAGGGGAGGATATGCATTCGAAGATAAGGTTGATCCAGGTTTTGGAAAAGCCAAAGGCCTCCAAGCATTTGCAGAGGAAGCGCCAATCAACTTTATCATAAGCTTTACTTATGTCCAATTTGATTAGCATGCTTGGTGATTTGTTAAGCTGAACCAAATGAATGGCTTCTTGGGCAATAATCACCCCATCATAGATTGATCTGTCCATTACGAAGCCAGTTTGTTCCTCGCTAATAATTAAGGGGAGGAGATTTTGGAGTCTAGCTGCTAAGGTTTTAGTTAAGAGTTTATATAGAGTGTTGCAGAGAGCAATTGGTCTGAAGTCATTGAAGCTCTCTGGGTTTTCTTTTTTTGGAATGAGGGCAAGGAAGGTATTGTTGACTTCTTTAAGAATCTTGCTCGAATTCCTTACCCCTTCCAAGGCCTCTGTGATTTCTGTTCCCATAAAACCCCAACATTTTTGAAAAAAGCTAGTGGGGAAGCCATCCGGGCTCGGAGCTTTATCTGGATTCATCTTGAAGAGGGCAGATTTAACCTCCTCCACTGAGAATTTCTTTAAAAGGGTTTGGTTGTGGTCATTGGTAATAAGTTTCAGGAGATTCTTAATGATATCGAGTTGGCCCTTAAGGTTGGAGCCTTCAAGATTGTTTATGATATTCTCATAGAACTTAACTGCCTCAGATGCAACCTTATCTGGTTCAGACAGAATGGATCCTTGGTTGTTCATGATCTTAGAAATTCGGTTGACCCCTCTCCTTTGCTTGGTGCTATTATGGAAGAACTTGGTGTTATGGTCCCCATCATTCAACCAAGTCTCCCTGGATTTTTGTTTCCAGAATATCTCTTCGTAAGATAGTATCTTTTCATACTCTGAGAGTAGGACCTTTTCCTTAAGGAAGTTTTTTTTGTCAAAGATGTTACCAAAATTGGTCCTATTCCACTCTAAGAGCTTCCTTTTTATAAGCTTTAACTTACTAGCAACAATAAACATCTTCGAACCTGAGAAAATGGAGCTACTCCACCATTTCTCAAGTAAGTTTAGAAAGTTGTCATCTCTAAACCACATATTCTCAAATTTGAAGGGGCATTTTTTAGGGGCATTGTTGGATGATAAGTTTAATTGGAGTGGGAAATGGTCCGATCCTGATAAAGGGAGAGGCTTTGCCTTTAGGGATTAATTTAGCTCTAAGAGCCCTCCATAGATAAAGAACCTATCAATTTTCTCTACTATATTATAGAAACCAGATCTTCTATTGTTCCAGGTAAAGGCATTCACTGCCGTCTGGATTTCCAGCAGGGAATTCCTATTGATCTAGAGATTGAAATCTACAGCTGAAGGAGGAAGCTTGCTACTTCCTCCTCTCTTATCTGATGCCTTAGTGATGGTATTGAAATCTCCACCAATGATACTTAGGTCGTTTGGGAAGCTTTTAAGAAAGGACTCAAGTTCCTTCCACACCTTCACCTTATCCTTATTCTGGATGGGCTATATACGTTAATTAGTTTGAATCTAAGGTTATTTTTGTAGCTTACTACATCTCCTCCTATCTAATTCTACTGAATCTCTAATGGTGTGAATGAAAGGGTTCTAGAATCCCAAATGATAGCTAAGCCCTCTGAGGTGCCTATGGCTGGGGAATGTTTTAGTTGTCTAACCCCTAGTTTTTGCTCAAAGAGGGAAATCTCAGATGCGTTCATTTTTGTTTCTTGAATTAACATTAAGTCAAGTTTAGAATCAGAGATACAACACTTTAAGATGCATTGTTTTTTAGGGGCATTCAATCCCCTAACATTCCACATTATGATTTTCATGGCTTTGTGGGGAGGAACTTACCCTCCCCTACATTAAAAAGAGTAGATATTTTGGATTGACCTCTAGCTTCTCCATCCTTCAATCTTAATTCAACAAGGGATCTCCTGCCCCTTCTTTTACTAAATTTAGCACAATGCGGAGAGTCTTTGCTTTTAGTAGAATAGAGAATGCCTAGGGTGTTAGGTTGCTGATTTTCCAAGTTCTCTGATGCAATAAAGAGTTCATCTGTTTCTAAGTTAACTCTAGTAATATTTACTAGATTATTAACGAGGAGATCCCTTTGTCTTTCCAATTCCTCATCATCACAGATTTCATCAACCAATTGATCCATAAGGTCGTTTACTACTTCTTCCCCTATAAAATTGGCAATGATGTCCACTTCCTTAGACACTCGGTCACTCTTAGATACTACAGTTGTAACAGGGTCAACCCAGGGCAAAGAAGGGCAAGCCTCTTCCCCTAGAGGGGTCTTTAGATTTGAGACTGGGGAGAATTGTTGATACTGCCAAGAAGCCTTTTCTAGATCTTGGGGAGGATTATCCTTTTCTTTTGATAGCGATGGGATGATGAGATTTTGTAGAGGGGCAGTTTTTGAGGAGTTCTCTCTCTCTAGTGGGGTAAGAGAGCACGATGGTAACATATTTGTCATACCGGGCTATTCTTTCTCGGGGAGCCACTCACAAATTTCCCCCTCTTCCAAGTTTCTATCCCCGAGAGAAGGGTCACCTATAGGGGTGATAACAGAGGGAAATGGTTGGGGCGGAGAACATAGGGTCTTAACTGGGGATCTCTGATGACACAAAACTGTGGCAGGGTGATTAGTGCTAGTATTATTAAAACCCTTAATGGAGAAACCCCCTCCATCCACAAATCTAATTGGAGCGATTCTCGACTCGGAGATTGATTTAGGGAAAGCGTTTTTAAAGGGAATCTTCCTTGGTCTTTCAATTTTGAAAGGACCATTGTAGAAGGGTAATTCAAGGGATAAACATAAATTATCATAACATAGTGTTACTGGTTCGATGGTTTTAATGTTCATATCCATGTTAACAAGCAGAAGATGATTAAAGAAGCTTAAGGCTGATTTTTTAACTTCTACAAATTTACCTATTTTGTTCCCTAGAATTCTTAAAAAATCATTATTTCGTAATTCAACCAGAATTTTTTCGAGTGATATAGTTCTATTGACCATGCATGAATTTAATTGAGAAGGATGAAAGAGGGTTTGCCATCCCCAACAATCAAACCCTAAGCCCATGAACTCTGATAAACCCTTGTTTAGCAATGAATTTCTTAAATTTTGATTACCGCATTGAATAGCTAAGAACTGATCAGGAAGGATGTCAATTTTTACCTGGTTATTGAGAGAAGACACCACCCAGTTAGCAATTTGTTCAGTCGGAATCCCCCAACCTTTCCATCGTGCAAAAAACATTCTTTCATTGCAATGCATTTGATACATATCCAATGTTTGGGAATCAATATCAATGATTATCCCGCTGGGACTAGCTTTATAGAATGAACTTTTTAGTTAAGAGAGCGAAAGCCGAGGGCCTGGTTGTCCGGTTAGGTTTTATAGAACCTTCCTTCCAACCAAGGTTGGGATTTCGCATAAGACGATTTGATTGCCCTTCTGCCTTGTTATTTCTATGCCTTATCGACTGCCAATTTCGATCCCTACCTTGGAACGAAGGAAGGGGAGCCCTAGCCGAATCAACCAGTGAATACTTTGTTTTTGCAAAGAAAACTTCTTGCTTGATGGTTCAAGATTTTACCCTGCTCAGTTCGTCTGCCCTAGCATGACTAGCCAGAACCGCAAAACGATTTCCATAGCCTTGATAAACACCTCGCAGTGGAAAGGGATGTTCGCAGAGAGGAAATGACTTAATTTTGCTTTTCGCACGCAGAGCCATCGCTTTTTTGTGAAACTAATATGTTGCAGGATTTATTTCCCACTATTATTTTATCTTTATTATCATTATTCTTTAAAAGAGCAAGAATTTAAAATAAGATTCCCAAGACTGCTAAATTATTAAAATTCGTATATATATATATATATATATATATATATATATATATATATATATATATATATATATATATATATATATATATATATATATATATATATATATATATAAAACTTAAAATCTTAATATCTTAAAACAATAACCAATCTAATTAAATTTAAACACGCGTAACAACATTAATTAAACCAAGTTATAAAATGCTATTTATCTAGAATTAATTATTTGATGTCTAAGTAATTTAATCTACACTAAAACTATTTTCATTCATTAATCTTTAGTGAATAAACATGAGTATTAAAATGTTATTAATTTGCGAGGTCAAATTCACACCAACTTACATAGAGAAAGAGCAACCAAGGTTGACAACACCACGCATGGATAAACTAACATCACAAGACTAACCACAACCTCAAGGTTACCTGACAAAAAGGGGTAGAATCTAGGGTTTGACTGATATCTGTGGTTCCACTTTACCATTAGGTTGATGAGCACGCTCAGCACTGCAAGTTTAGATGGAGTCAATGCTCGGTACCTGTAGCTGTATAAGTAAATGTCGAAACATGTGAATATAACATATAGCATCACATCATGAAAGAGGAATGGAAGTGACGTAGCTTGCCCAGAAAGAGCACTGCGACACTTTTCCCCTTCACCCCAAACACATCAGAGATAGTAAGCAATGTAAGATCAAGGCACATATACATCTAAGAGCATCAAGATAAAATTCTAACATTACAAAAATAGTCCATCTATAATCATCTAACACAGAGCAAAGATACATCATATAACATCACATGCTCAAAACATCATTGTTCTAACCATCCATATAACATGTAATATCAAAGTCACATAGAAATCTAGGAAGCATAGTCAAGCATCACAATCCAAAATCAAAATCAACCAACACCAAAAGGGTCAAAGCCACACATAGAAAGCTCATAAATGTAACATTTGTCAAGTCAAAAGAGAGAGACACTACAATTCCTATTTGGGGTAGCTGTATGGTGTGTATAGGGGCTGCGTGGGGGGCTTTGGCATATGTTTCCTCTGCCTTTCTGCACAAGGTTCTCTCTTTAGACATTTTTTCTTTTGTGGTGGGTGTTTGCTGGGAGGTGTGGCAGAGGTCTTTGGAGTAAAGTTTTTTGGGTGGAGCTTTGGTGCATACGGGGGCTTGGGTTGGTTGTTTTGATCATATTGGTATCTTTGGTCAGGGTTTGGATTAGCCATTTTTCTTTTCTCTTCTTCGTCCTTGCTTGGGACTTGCATGGCTATGCAGGGAGGTTATTCTGGAAGGATGAGTGTATAGATCGAGGATGCTATGACTGGAAGTGGTTCTTCACCAATCATGCATGATGTAATGCCCCGCCAAGAAACCCTAAAGGAAACAACTACAAACATTCGAAAAGAGTGCAAATAATTTTTTTTTAATAAGAACACACTAATGTACAAGATATACATTGCAATAGAAGTTGCACAAGCGGAAGACTTAACACAAACTCCTAAAGGGTTTCCAACGAAGATTACTCGATTCATCCAATGAACATTAAGGTGTATTAATCCAATTAACAATGAGATTGATTAAACCTAATCATGATAGAATGATTACCACATGAACATAGCAATTAAATTCCATAAGAGATTAAACTAAGCATGATTGAATATATACATCTGTCATTTGTTACATTACGTCACTAAAGCTACATTCATCATAATCCATATTACTACATTTAAATTAATAACTTCATACATACAATTAAGATTAATATCACCTAAATTACATTATATAATTTAACCATTATACTATTCATACATCCAAAATTAAAAGGAACGAGATGAACACATACACCATACAACAGACTTTGATAATGGAGTTCATCCCTAATGGGCTATGTCTCCGGGTCTGCTTCAAGTGCAAGAACATTCTATAAAATAAAAGAAGAAAAATACATAAGGTTTACATCAATTACATCCTGCCATCAAGGCGTACATAAACAAATGATACAACTGACCACATAAGGGTCCAAGACATACGAATATGATCTGAGGCATCAAAGAGGATCCAACTGGAACAATGGAATGAAATGAATCCAAGAGAAACATCTGGAGCACCTGCGAAGCTAATCCATCGCAAGAACGCACAAACAAGATACCCAATGGAAAGTGGCACTACCACCTGACCATATGGCCCAAAAAGGATCCACCCCTTCGTGCTAGGGGATAGAATGAAGGCCCTTAAGCAAGCCATAAAAAAGCATCACATGGTCTCACATGTACATCAGGAACTCACACAATACATAAGCATACAAGCATGACTCTCACAAGAGTGCTCCAAGTAAAGCCAACACATGACTATACACTAGTGAACATAAGGGAAGAGTGTCATCACATAGCTGGTATGGGTTACCCTGGCAGGCCTCCATAGGCCCCAACCCCATTCTGGGTTACCCTGGTAGCCTCTCCCGAACCTCCGGTCCCCATCCATGTCTCATGCAGACCCAACAAACCTTTCGTGAGGACAAGGTAGTTGGTTTTCCATTCCAGGCCTTCCCACTACATCCTGAGTGTGTACTAGCACTCAACCATGAGTGAGGCACAATTTATCTTGATTAATGTTTGTAAATGCCAACCCCCTATTTTTTAATTAAGTTATCACTTATTACTCAACTTTCGATGGGTTACCCTGCTACCTCTTTGGGCACAACCCCCACTTGAAAGCCACTCTTCCTTATGACACTACACAACCTCTAAAGAAACCCAAGGAAAAACACAAAATCCAACTAACAAAAGGAGTTCACAAAAACAAAAATGAAGGACAATATGATTAAACAAACCTTCTACCATGGTTAAACCAATTGGAGGTGTGAAACAAACAACTAGTCTATCGACAAAACAAGACCAAAACCATAATAAAGCATGTACGACCACAACCAAAACTTAATGAAATCAACTTGCACAATAAACTGATATTCAACAACATGCCATCATGACACGAGAATGACTTTACCAAATCAACACCAAAAATTCACCAATTAGAGTAAACACTCAAACGAATCTACTTGCACTCTAAATTCATCCATGTTAAGGAATCTGAACAATCACTCAAAATATACTTAGAACTAACAATCTCTAATTGCAGCTATTTCAATAACTGAGTCTTTCATGATAATAAAATCCACATTAGGGAACAACACATCATTTAAAAACAAATATATAATCATTTCAATTTAAGCCAATTTGGCTATAACCAATATCACTTGAATTTCAAATTTCAAGATTATGAAATTAACATTTAAAATAATTTTGAAAACTAATTTCGATATATAAATCAAAATAATGTTTCCAATTCAAAGTCATATCGACTAAACATAATTGATGGCTAACAATATAAATTTCATTTGCACAACTAATTTGCATTTACATCAAATCAAATATTTATAATTTTTTTCATATAGTAAATTCAAAATACATAGTATAAATATATACACATATATTTATAAATTAATTACTAAATTGATATTTCTTTTTAAAAAAACCGAATTTCATCCAATACCATATTCCAAATAAAAATTACAAATTGAAAATTACCATTAAAAAATTAAAAATTACAAATTACACACACACACACACACACACACACACACACACACACACACACACACACACACACACACACACACGTGTGCACACACACACACACACACACACACACACACACACACACACACACACACACACACACACACACACACACACACACACAGATATATATATATCGAATTTAAAATCAATATAAATTTTTACGCATTGGGTAGGAAATAACATTAACTGTGATTTTGTTTTGACTGCATTTTTTTTTTGAAGGCCATGAGATTCACATCGTGTTGTGTGGGGAGGATATTTTCTCCCCCCAATACCACATATGTGGTGAGGGAGAACCACTATGTGGTGTCTCTCCCCACCACGGTAGGTTGAGAGGCACCACGTAGTGGTGCTCTCTCCCCACAACTATGGGGTTTGGGGATGGATTACACCTCCCCTCCCCATGTAAAATTATATTTTTTATTTTATTTATCTCTGTTCACAGAGATATATATGCACATACACAACAACAAATTTATAATTAATTTTTTTTTTTAAATTCACACAAACAACTCATGGCAACAATGCATTTCCAGCACATGAATTCAATTACTCAATTGGCCCTAACGCTAGGAGAACGGATCCAATTCAATCCACAACTGAAATTTTCATATATAATATCATTGTTCCACATAATAATTTCAGATTTAAAATATTAGATTCACATTTTTCAAAAAGTCTAAGGAGACCAATAACTAGGTTTTGGAGACCATCCACCATTGATGGACCTCCAAAAACTCAAAAAATTAAAACTTTCCAAATCAAAATTCCTTAAAACCCATTGGTTGATGGGTGAACAACATCATACTTTTGAAATAAAATTCACTTTCTGGGCATATATAAAAATTTGGGCAGCATTTCCCCAAAAACAACTCTCATTTTAAAACATTGAAACATACAAAGTGTGGAATCAATTAAATGAAGAATTTTGAATTAAAATAATTCTCTGTTTCACATTGCTAATCATTTGCAATAAACTCAAATTGATCTCGTCAATAATTAAGAGAGAAATCAAAGATCATACCTTGCACTTGAGGAAAACTACAAAATGAAGATGCACACCAGGAGATGTTGAATATTTTGGAAAGCCCAAAGCATTCGTTTGCACAATTCCAACAAGCCTCTACCCACAAAATTTCTCCAAGCAAATCCTTCCCAGTCAAAATTCCAAAAATCCATTCTATGGTTGGAAATCTCCAAAATTGAAAAAAATAAGACTCAGTGTTAAAAAATGCATAACACCTATTTAATAGAATTTGATTTATCAATTTATAAAAACAATGGTCTTATTTTTATTTATTTTTAAACAATTACTCAAGCCAAATATAATTTAACTTTCACTAATAATTCAACATTCACTCTAACTTAGACAATTAAAAAATAATCGATTAATTAATTAACCACAAAAATGATTCTAATATAATTTATTCTTAATTCCCTTTAATCAACATGAGGCATATTAAATTCTCATTAACTACTCAAGAAGAGAATAATTAAACACACAAAATGCATAACACGCAACACTCAACTGAAACCAAAATAGAACATGAGTCACATACCAACATCAAAAAAGTGGCCTACTTGGCGAACTGACAGGGAAAACAAAAGACTAATGACGCTTACAATCGAGAAAGACTAGGGACGACATTAGGACCTTAGAACTACCTCCTCCACTTCCATTAGGCTAATTAGGTACACTCATACTTGTGGAGCCAGGTGGAGACGATACCTTGTACCTGTAATTCCCTGCATCACCAAACCACACATACATATAGATACACAAACATGGTAAACACACCGGTTAAGGAGAATCGTGACGTTCTGTGTCTCACAGAAATGAGTGACGAAAAATCATCTCCTCGCACCCCATACACTTCCACACAACATGACGACATATACATGAAGCAACTCACACGTAAAGTAAATGTGTTATTCCATCATTAGTAACGCATAAATAAACTTAACATTTCCTCATTAATAAAATACGATGTAGAAGCAGAGTTAACAACTACTCATCAATAAGCAATAATGAATATTCAATATCTATTCCTCAATGAACTATAATGCATAATCATATTAACCAAACACACTCCAAAGCATAATACCAGAATACACATCACAATCACAATAAATCAACCATCCACATAAGCCACTGAAAAGTCAACCTTGGTCAACAAGGCCAAAAAGGGTCTGAACAGGGTAGGGGTACTACACATGAGAATCAATTCTTTGGTTCTAGTGGTTTTGGCATGGAAGAAAATCTTTCCCAAATTGGGGGTTTTAGACCTTCGAAGGTGAATCGTTGCCTAGAAAAGTGCGAGAATAGTCCTGTTCTAGTGATTAATCTTGACTTTGTTGAGGAAGACAAATTATCTTTCTAATCATGCTTTGATTTGCAAGTTTACAGGAATATGAGTGTCATTACCCTTTTTGGAGTTATGGGTTCATCGTACATACAATCTAGAAGGGGAAATAGAGGTGATGCTGGCTGCCGATAGCTATTTTTTGGTGGTCTTTTTGTGCATGTCAAACAGAAATAGGGCTTTCAAGGGGGGGCCCTATTTCTACAATCAAGTTGGCCTATTCATGAAGCCTTGGCATGTTGGATTTAATCTTACTAAAGATATTTTGTTGAGGGTCCCAGTATAGGTGAGGCTTCCATGGTTCCCTTTGGAATCTAGAGAAATGATATCTTCAATCGAGTTGCATCTCAAATTGGTAAGTCGATGGGTACTTCATGACAAACTGTGGAGAAAAAGGTAATCACTTACGCTCGAGTTTGTGTAGAAATTGATTTGAGATAGCCTTTATCTGATTCCATGGAAATTCAGCTAGGTCCAAACTCTTGGATCCAATAGCTTGATTATGAAACTTTTCTATTTAGATGTCAAAATTTTCATGGAAATGGACACTTGCAAAGGATGTGTCCCAAATCTAGGTCTGCGAGGAGCAAGATAAAGGGAAGGCTCTTGTGATGGAGGACAAAGAGGATTTCATTACGGTCAAAACCCCTAATAAGGGAAGAGGTCAAAAGAGAGTCTTACATGATAAACAATCTGATGAGACCTGTTTAACAAGTTTGATGTTCTAAATGATTTGGATCAATTTGATGGGGCTATTGCAAATATTCCTAGGGGTCAGTAACTTTTGGACATAATTGTTTTGGATGAGGAGCAAGATAATAATCCTTAGTGTGGTTCACAGGCTGATGGTGTTGGTATGAAAATGGATATTGATGCACCTAGCAGGTGCCCAAGAGAATTGGTGACAAGGGAAGGTAATGTGGTAAATGAAAGTCCAACTCTCATTTTTCTCTACGTTTATAATGGAGAAATATTATAGGAGGGTAGTAAAAGCAAGGGTACCCCTCCTATGCTAGGAATTCATAAAAAAATAATAATAAAAGGAGCTCTTGAAAAGGTTTTGAAGGTGGGTAGGAAGAAGGACCAAGAAAAGGTGAAGCTAGTTGGCAAGACATTAGTGGAGTCTGGATCTATGAAGGCCATTGATTCGCATTTCTCTCCATCTAAAAAATGATTGTGCTCTCATGGAATGTAAGGGGGTTGAATAGCATCCCTAAACAAAAGGTTATTCAAGAATTGACTAGTTCTTGCTCTCCTAATGTGGTCTTCATACGGAAAACTAAGTTATCTATTGATGGAATGCTCAATAAGGCATCTAGGATTTGGGATAGATGTCATTGTTAGTGCATTGGAGCTCAGGGAAACTCTAGGGTTATGGCCTTCTTATGGGGATCACGCAAGATTTTCCCTCATTGATGGATTTCTAGTAGGTCTTCTATTTCTTTAGTGGCCACAAGTTACAAATCTAGTGAGACTCTGCTTCTTACAAATCTTTATGCTCCAAATGATTTTCTCGAAAAATAATTGATTTGGTAACATATAATATTTTTTCATTCTCTTGCACCTCTCTTCTCCTGGATCTTGGTAGGAGATTTTAATGCGGTTTCAAGTTTGGAAGAGAATAGGGGAGGTTGCACCGGGCTTGATCCTTCTATAGGGCTTTTGAGGAGTAATATTGAATTTTTGAAGGTAGTGGATGTTAAACCTACAAATGGTTTATTTACTTGGAATAATAGAAGATACAGAGTTGAGGTTATAGCTGAGAGGTTAGACAGGTTTTTGGTTTTCTACTTCTGGATGGAGGATAGTTGGAATACCAGTTTAGAGATTTTAGATTGGAGGGGGTATGACCATTGGACAATCATTTTGTCTGCTAGTAAGTTTTGTGTGAGAAAGAATCCCTCTTTCAAGTTTCAACTTATGTGGTTGAGGGATACTTCCCTTTATGAGCATACGCTAGCCTGGTGGAGTGAAGGAAAGCCTGAGTATGGCATTACAATGTACTCTTTTGTTAAGCAACTGTGGTACATAAAGTATAAGCTGAAAATATGGAATAAGATGTGCTTTGGCAACCTCTTATGGGATAAAAGGAATGTTCAGTCACGTATTGATGCTATTACTTGCCAAATTAGGGATCAAGGTTTATCTGATATTTTAGATAGGGAGGAAGCTGCCGCTTTGAAGGAATTGGAAGAATGGGACCTCATTGGAAATATTTGAATTATTCTTTTGAAAATAATTCAAATATTTTAAATTGTTTTCAATATATTTCCCATTTTGATCTTTTTGAAAAGAAAGAGCAATCAAAAGTCCTTATGTAGGTTCAGATGGAGTAGTTGCAAGTGATCCTTTGCTCAATGCCCTTTGTTGCTCACAAATTTCATATTTCTAACCTCAAAGGTTAAAAATGCTCAAAAAGTGAGCAATCCTAACCTTAGGAGGTTAGATATGCTAAAAAATTGAGCAATCCTAACCTATATGCTCAGTTTCTAAAAAATCCTAACTTTCTAACCAGCCTCTATTCGATCATTGAAAGAAAGTTAGTTATGTTCATCCATTGAGTGGGAGTAATATAAGGGTTTATCAGATGGGTTGTTGTTGTGCTGGAAAACAAAGCTACTGGATTGAACAAATCCTCAAAGAGATACCTTCTTTGGGAGTGAAATGAACCGATTGCAGAATACAACCAAATGGATTTGTTGAAGTGGCGTTTAGAAATTTCAAGTAAATATGCAATTGACAGGCCGAAGCCAAATACCACCACCTTTGCAATTATTTTTCACGATTTCAGTAAGGTAAACGTGTTGAAACAAAACATGGACATTGCAACCGAATTGCTCAATAGAAGACTTTGAAAAGGGATGCAATGCTCACAACAATGCATAAATGATTTGTTTAAAAGGCTTCATAAACTCTCAAGTAGATGCAAGATGTGGATGTGGGTAGCTTTGGATAAGCATTGGCAAGGCAAGTGAACTGTTTGGAAAAATGATCAAAGTAATGTGGTCTCATAACACGACATGGCCGCATCATACACAAAGTGGCTGAGTTGTTTTGACATCACGCCTCAAAGAGACATCTCCTCATGGAATGTGATGACTGTGTAATGTTTGACAAAATTCCTCAAAGAAAATGTGATCTCATGAGGACATTTAAAGACAACGCGTAGAAGTGAAGCTAGTTAAGTAAAGGCATTAACGTAGTATGTCAGCTGGCATAAAGTTCATGAAAAATATTTTGTAGGATACCCGAAAGAAACGTGGTCTCATTAAATGCAATGACTGTAGCAA